>NW_019739240.1:437924-452524 GCF_002891405.2 Cryptotermes secundus
CGTTAGCAAGAGGAAAACAAAATGAAAGGTTAAGAATTTAAGATAGAATCGTACAGATAATATCTAGACAAATGAGGTACCATTTCCTTAATAAAGACGTTAGGCTTACTTCGAACTATCTAGCCATGAATTTGCTTTCGGAATATTCACACTACATGTACATGTTCTTATAGACAAATTAAGCCTCCGGCTTGCACTGCACAGATTCCTGGTTCTAATCGAGGCTTTGTAATCAGCTTGCTTACAACTTCACGGCCTACTTACGGTCATCAAAACTAATTCTGGAATATTATCTGATAAGCCATCACTAATTCCTCACATATTCCTTCCATTCAGCACACATGTATAACTATATCAATATTCCACCTAATTATAATTACTGGTTTTAGGCAATGTTGTTATAAATGAGAAAAAATGTGAGCTAAGTGTTTGTTAAGAAAATCAGCAAATCAGTGAGGGTCAGGTATACCTTAGCTCTAATTTAAAACTTGGTAGGGAGTACCTACATGTGAGAAGTTTAAATATTTTCAGGACCATTTCTTCTTCCGAATGTATGTAACTCTGATTCTGTGATAATTACAGAACGATTTCAATGAAAGTATTTAATTCAGAATTTAAACAAAGAATAACTGGGGTTCATAAGACGGCAGAAAATGAGATTTCTGTATAACTATACGTGCATATATAATAAAAACCAATGCAACATTTTGCGTTTTGATTTAGTATACAAACCAACTGCTACAGAATATATGTGAACAGATCTTATATCAAAATAAGGTACATAAAATAAACCCAGAGAAATGTCTGCGTCACTATCACCACGAAATGCAGACAAACTCTGAATTTCTATAAAATTACCTTGATAATAATATTTATTCGGTCAGATTTCTGCAAAGTTTTCTCTCTTTAATTTATCACACAACATTCGTAACATATCCAACGTGCGTTTGGCATTGTTGTGCCAATTTTGTTTGAAAATAATTATAATTTCCAGATGGCCAAATGGGACCTCGGGATAGGTTAGGTTATGGTGCCTCTCTCTCCCTTTATTTGTCAGCTCAAATATGGCGAAACAGAAACCCAAATGTGTGCAGGAAGAATGCATGGAAGTATGATGACCATTGAGAAAGGCCGTCATTCTCCAGGACATCGCTCCTTGTGCATCTGTGGAAAATGTATAGAAACCTCAGAAGTTAGCCCTCAGAATATGACCTTGAGAGGCGGCATTGCTTGTAAAATCTGCGCCAAAAGATGTCAGAATAACACCATTTTGTTTCTTCATTCTCTTCAGTACGAGTAAGCAAATTCGCCCGTATTCTGGACAGTTCCCATAAAGGTTTTGGTCTGGTTTGCTCTCTTTACGTTTATATAAGTCACTTGTATCAAATACTCACTTTATTGGCTCAATAATAGTACACAGATTATTTATATGGGTTTATTTGAGCCTCCTACCCACACGTATTGGAGAGCACCCGTCCCAAGCAGTTTGGTACCAGTTATCCATAGCCACTCTGTAGGGATAATTAGAGGCAATTATCCCTGAAGGAAATCAGTATATAGCATAATATGAAATATTTTTATATTTTATAAATTCTCTTCGTCTGAGCAAAAACTGAAAAATGAGGGAAAATATATCAGTACCACTAAAGAAAAATATAATATATCTGCGTACACATTGAAAGTGAAAATTATGTAAGTGCCTAGAAATCTGCATCAGTGAATTATCCCGTCTCCTGGGAACACGCTTTATTAAAAGTCAGTTGAAACTACTGAACTGGTAAACATCAGGCGCAGAGAAGTCAAGAAGTGTTTAACGTTCCATGACAACATTCGCAAACATATTCAGACTAGGGGATGGAAGAAAGAAGTTCTCATCTACAAACTGAGTTGTTCTTTGAATAACCTTGAATGCCGCTTACCGTATTCTCAATTAAGGTTCGCAGCTGTTCTGAAACAATGTACACAATAGTTGAGCACTCAAGTCCTTAGAAGACGGGCTTTAGTCAGGTGACAAACGTTGCCCTGAACGGTACGGAAGACAATAGACTGTGTGCCGGGGCACTCAAATAAGGTTTGCATAGTCTCTCGACACAATTATGAACACGTGTTCGCATCAGAAACCCATCCGGTGCTGCGGAATCCGTGTTCTTCTCACTGACATATGGTCAGAGTTGTGGGCAGGAGGGCCGTGTTGAGTTACGGAACGAAGGCTTGCCGCCCTTTACCGCGGTTCCAAATCCTGCAGAGCAAAACCCGTTTCACTACGAAATAAGGTTTCGTGTCCCCTTTTCCTCTCCTATCCTAAACCCACCTGCTTCGTATATAAACGGTGTTATGGAAAATTAATAACCGGGTTAATATTGCAGCTGTGAGGGTAAGTGAGCCCAAGGGAGGGGACTTGCTGCTTCTGTGTTACGGCCAAGCTGTCATTACTTGCGCTCAATTTGCATGCAAAGCGAATCGATGTGCGCAATAGAAGTACCGATGGCTTCGTTCGCTGAGGGTGGGGGGAGGTGGTGGGGGCTCGCGTCGGTAGCTTTGGATGGTGGTGTGGGTGATGTAATCACGAAACGGCAACCAAATTACTCTTCATTCAACTTAGAGGGTGTTATTACGCAGCGAGGTAAATTTGTGCTAGGGTCTAATTTAACTGACACCATCCCGTAGACAAACGGATTTCAAGAAGAGAAATATTATGTATAAAATTAGAGAAGACTCTGATGTTTGTCCTCTATATTAGGGGTCCGACCCCTTTGTGCAGATATTTTAGGATAAATCAAAAATAAATTCTCGAGAGATAATATCAGAAATTCACGCAAATATGTCACGTATACAATAAAAGAAATGTTCCTACACATAAACTTTTATTTTATATTATTTACAACATTATTTTTAATTCCGTCATTAAGCTCGATTTGCTATATGCCAAATTTTATTCAGTAATTACAATAGAAAAGTAACAGATTTTGTAAAGTTTTTTTTTTTCCACTGGCGCTACAGCCCTCATTTGGGCCTAGGCCTACCTCCACGAAACTCTCCGTTTCACTTCGGTTTACTAGATCTTAAGACATATGGTAGGACTCCTTGGGCGGGTGATCAGCTCGTCGCAAGGCCTCTACCTGTACACAAACACAGTGAAACGCACACAAACATCCATGCCCTGAGTGGGATTCGAACCCACGATCCCGGCTTCCGAGCGAGCGAAGACAGTACATGACTCAGACCACTCGGCTACCGTGACCGGCTTTGTAAAGTATTATGCTGAGAAATAATAAGTTAAAGGTAAATTTGTCCGTATGCTTAATTAATTAAGCAGTACGCCATGAAAGCGTATGGGGGAGTGGATATATAGACCCACATTTTATTGACCTCAGCAATGGCCTGAGATGAATGGTCAGCTTCACGTCCCGGCCACTTTTTCCCTGGGGAAGAGCCCCCGGTACCCATTGAATAGGAGGTTAGGTGGACCACAGATTCGGTCTGGACGACGTGGAGAAAAGAAAATTCTTGCCCCCACCGGGACTCGAATTCCGACCCCTCGGTCGTCCAGCCCGTAGCCAGTCGCTATCCCGGCCCCTCTAAGAAATAATTCAGTTCTCAAATTAACACGCTAAAATTATGGAAAGAATAGAGCGATAACGAGTTACTTTTTCGAAAAAATAAGGTATTAAAAGCGGACCAATGTTTGACATGTCTGTTGACCATTTGAAGTACGAGAGAGAGAGAGAGGGAGGGAGAGGTGCAGTCAAACTGCAACTGGCCAAACAGCTCCGCTGTTTTTCTTCTTTTTACCGGTCAGAAGATGAGAATTTGTGCCATTGTGGCGTCTTCTTGTATCTTGTACACATGTGTCTATGGAAACATACTTAATGCATGAATTCTTTCTTATCATAATTCGGTTTATGAGTATTTATTTCTTTTTAACTTTATTTCTCTCTCTCTCTCTTCTTTCCCTGTATGCTTCTCTTGTTTATGTTCTCACGCCCTCCCCCCTTGTCATCTCGCGTATTGTACTTATGTCCTACCTCAGGCCGCGCCATAGCTCAAGCGGTTAGTCGCTGGCTTCCCACCGCGGCGGCCCGGGATCGATCCCGGGTCTGGTAAAGTGGGATTTCTGGTGGACAAAGTGGCGCTGGGGCAGGTTTTCTCCGAGTACTTCGGTTTCCCCTGCCAATCTTCATTCCACGAATTGCTCCACAATCACCCTCACCTATCATCTGGGGCTGGTACAATAGGCCAGAAGTGGCCGCAGTACAAGGGACTTAGTCCCACCTCACTAGCAATAAAAAAAGAGAATAACAAATAATATATCTTACATCCCGTGGCTTCTTGTGCGTGATAACAGAGTTTTGACCAGTACGTTCCACACACATGTCTTATTAGTTTCTGTATTAGTCTGTATTAGTTTCGTTGCTTGCACGCGTTTGTAACTTGGAGCTCAAGTTCAACCTACTGAGCTAGTTTTAGAAGGATAACACTTATTTCGGGGTTTTGGAATATTCGTATCACCTGGGTTATAGATCTCTGTACAACCATACCGGACCGACAGCTTATGTAATGAATATCATGTACAGTTGGAGTTTCAAGACAGGTGGCAGATTCCTGTGGTCTCCAAGGAAGGGGCACAGCTCTGAAAATCTTGACAACGTGTTCCTGGCTGTATTATACGTACTCGTATATATAGTATTCAGTCCAGAGAAGATTCCGTTCACAAGAATTTCTACGATACTACTTCTCTTTCTCTGACCAAAAAATCGATTTGCTTAAAAATCTCAATTCAGATAGGGGCCTAAGTAAATATTGGGCGAGGTATTGCTAGTGTTTTGTCTAAGGAAGTGGATACTCTCCAGTTTGCAAATCACTGTTCTAGAACTTGATGTGTGTCACTGGTTACTGCATGGCAAGTCGGAGTAGTAATCTCTGGCCAGGTGCATGGTGCCATCAGCGGATAACCTGAACTCTATATCTTGTCCATCTGCAATGCTCTTTATGTATGCCAGAAACAATGTAGGGACACCAGATATGATGTCATGTACAATGGCATTTGCATCATTCTTAAACGTATAAAATGTAAGAGCACTTTGGCGGAAGCCAGGCTGAGAGATTATGGAGGGGTTGCTGGGAGGTAAATTTCCGGTAATGATGGTTATTTTCCTGGCTTGTGAAATGTTGGGATATTTTATATTTCCTGGAAAAGGGTAAATGAGCCATGTTTATGCCTGTCTAAAATATATGCTGGATGTGGATAATGGCTTTATTTGTTAAGTTTTTCTTATTGTGACGTGTGGACTGAAAGCTGCAACTTGCCCATCTCCTGGGCAGGGCTTCGCGGAGCACGTTACCGTGGTAACACGAAATGCGCCGTTGCTCTGCGTTTTGATGGAACTTTTGAAGACATTTCCATGGCAGTGACTTCTAAGCAGACTGTTACCACGGATATGAAGACCAGAACTCTTCAAGGAGGTGATTCCTATTCCATTGTGCAGTCACAAGTCACGCTGGTTCCTAGCTCGTGGATGTTTCTACCCTGAAGATAGAGGTGATATGTTCCTCCGAAACGTCGGTTTACACAAGATCTACACGGCTCCACATCCCAGGAGACGGCATTGTTAATAGTCACCGCCGTGAAAACCTCAGATCTTACATATTGTTCTGGAATTTGCTTTAGTGACAGACTTCCAAAAGACAAGAGACTTATGAAGGATTATAATGTCATTTATGTAATGTACTACGGACATCAAATTTTATACCGCTCTATTCTAAGTTCCTTCATGTACTGTGTCTGGTAGCCTTGGTTACCACCGCAACCGCCGTCAGAGCAACGAAAAAACAAGCAAGACAGAGGTTCTGAAGTTTCGTTCCATCTCACTGAATATCTTCTGCCGTATCCCGGATTCTATTCGAGAGTGGAAATTCTTCATAGCAATTTTCCCTTATGACACTACACTGAATATCAACTGCTTGAAACCTGCAAAATATTGCGTGAAGAACATTTTACTTTTCCTTCTTACAGGACATCAGTTCTATGGTAGGCTTTCACACTTGGCTTCTGCCACTGGCTATGGGGTCTCACGGCGTCCAAATACTGTTGTCCCGTGTTCGAATACTGAGGGGATATGTACATTATTTGTCTCTGTTATACGAGGCAGAGATAGGTACTGTAAAACGAAGAAATATCTACGACTTGTCTAAATAGAATTCGCAGTCTCCATGATTAGAGACGGCCAAGTGCTGCAAGGGTTTGTCCGAAGGACAGTTTTGAATCGGACACTCAGAAATGACGGCAACGCTATTACCATGTTGCATTATGATTTTTCGAATTCTGAAGGTAGCATTCTGGTCTATTTTAAAGAAATTCTCTACCACGTGACCGAATTGAGAAGGATAAGGCGAGTGGTACATATAGCACGCATGGCGGAAACGCGTGTAATATTTTAGTTTGGAAATCCGAATCCCGTACTGCAGAAACAATCGGACCTTTTTCTACGTCACTAAATACTGTCTTATTAATTTTTCATATGAATGCAATAGAAACTGGCCAAGAAAAGAAATAAATAAAATAAATGATTTTATGTGTTCGCCATATTTCCCATTTATCTGAATATTAAACGTTCAGAGACGTGTTTTGGTTGCATCCTGTAACAACGAGTCTACTATGTAGTTTGGCTTTTAGAGTGTGAATGAACACTCAACTCTCGTCCAACAGATTTTGTACAACGTCACATAGAGCCGAGGACTGTATCAACACGAGCTCAACTGACATTTTGTTTCAGTGTATAGAACGCCTCAGGCAACTGTTTCTTTTCAGTGTGATTGTTACAAACAACGTTTAGCTGAAAAGTTTTGAGTGAGATTGCATAACCTACATTTAATATGTAACTTTATTTGCTGTTTATATGGGTAAGAAACTTGGTGTAGTGTATACATGAAAATAGTATTCTGAGGACAATATCTGAAATACAGACACTGGGCGGAAAGGATTTTGCAAGCCGGGCAAGAAATTCTCCAACTTTATGAGAAGTGAATGATGATTACCGTACCCACAATGCTTCGCCTGCGAGCTAGCTATTCACTTCAGAGTCTACCATATTCTTCTTTTTAGGTGTAATGCAATATGACTCTCCCACTTCCATCTACGTCTCTGAGCTGGTCCCTTCCCGTCAGCCTCTTTTGACTAAAATTCTGTACTCACATCTTCCCCACGCTAAGTATCTCTCCCGCGAAACTTCCTTCATGTAATCACCTTCATAATAACTTACTTGGAGAAGGAAAAGAAAGAATGACGTTCCACAGTTAAAAAAATCTTATTAAAACCACGCAAATTTGACATTTATGTTCTGCAGTTTTGCTGTTTTGTTTTAGTTCGCAGAAATTTGGTAACCAGCAAGGTGTGAGACTGAATGAAGACAAGTTAGTGTCTATGAGCTGGGGATTATACAGATCCCACCACAGTTACATAACAGAAAGAAGAAGAACACAATTAATGCACAATTTTTTTACAAAAGTCTGAAAGCATACAGCCATAAAGTTAAAGATTTCCCGAAGGAAGAAGAAAGAAAATTGAATTCACAATTTCAACATAAGGAACTACGCGTAAACATTTCTGTTTATAGCAGAATCACCTCGGGTGATAGTGTTCTTAGAAAGGCTACCTCATTGGAATACAATTCGCTACTTCTGTCTGAGAACATTTTGATACAGTACATTCCCACTTGCGAATTACATTTCATGACATGGACTTAGGATTTGTTCTTGGAACCAGCACATTCGATACTTTTTAATTAAAATGTTCAGTTAATGACGTGGATCATTACGTCAGGTTCAGAAAATTACTATGAAAAAACTTAAGGTATTCATGTGCCAGAGGCAAGTTCAGACATCCTGGGTTAATGCTTCTCTCACCAAATAGCAGATGGGGTGTATTTATGGGGGGTGAAAGTGTTAAGGAATGATGTCCTGTTCTTTAGTCTGAGATCCTAAGAAGAGATCTCGTCTCTTGAGGTTTCAAAATAATTTTAGCACTCATTTCCTTGCTACCCATGCATGCTACAATACTCCTCTTCTGATCAACCTTGATTCATGTTTCAGAGGAGCATACAGTCTCTTGTTAGGTGGGTCCCTGTCACCACGACATGGCGTGTCCTCAGGTTGCGGGTGGAGGAGACGACCTACAAAGATGGAGGGAGACTGCGAATATATTGAATAAGCAGTAGTGGACAGCCCACAAGGGGTGGTCCTCCAATTTGGGAGTTGGTCACCGCAAGAAACAGGTTTAATGTGAAATACCACAAAGTGTCTTTGACTTGGACGGATTATTTCGATACACGACGTAAACTAATGAAAGTGGTCATGAGATCTGGTACGTCGAATGTATGAAGTGTGTAGAGTGCAAATTCGCTCATGACAGTTGCGAAAGTAATATCAAAATATAAGTTAGGTTCAGTGGGAGTGCAGGAGGTGAGATGGGGCACACCAGCAGGGGAATGAGAATCACGAATTAGATACAGTTCTCTGTACATAAGGGAATCATATCAACAATTAAGAACGTAGAGTTTGTAAGCGATTGGATGTCTCAATGAACACCAAGAGGCCGCTGGTGTGATATCATTGTTCTGGATGTTTATGCTACATCAGGGGATAAAATTGATATGAAGGTTAGCTTCTAACACAAGATGGGTTCTGGAAGCTCCACTGGATCACAACATCTAAAATGGGAAATGATTGTGACCTGTATTACGGCACTGTTTTGTTACTAGATAATTCGTGATGTTGGCAGAATTTCTCTTCCTCTTTTTTTCTTTTTTTACGTTGGCGCTGCAGCCCCAATTTGAACCTTGGCCTACCTCCATGAAACTATTCATTTCACTTCGGTATACCAGATCTTAGACATTTGGTAGGGCTCCTTGGGCGGGTGATCAGCTCGACGCAAGGTCTCTATACATGTACACAAACTCAGAAAAACGCACATACACATACATACACTAACCACCCATGCCCTGAGTATGATTCGAACCCGGGCTACCGTGACCAGCTTCTCTTCTTATACACCACGGAAATTTAAACACGGTTGGTAGGGGGGCGGGTGATTTTACTACTGGGTGAAGTTGATTTACCAGTTGTACCTAGTCCTTGGGGAAGCTCATTTCACTGTAATAGGCCTGCGATATATTCATACAATTGTGCCCATAATTTGTTGTTGTATTAATAAAAATAATAATTTATGCACACACAATATCCCACCCATCGTGTTCTCCTACTTTACGGTGCCACTGTGCTGAGTTTCTCTGCCTCTCTACACTCTGCTCATTCACGCACATCACAGTAATGGTCGTGCTTACCGGTCACGATAAGCTGGACATCCAGGTCTGCACGCCACTGATCCAGTTCGGGAGTAGCGGCCCCGGCAATGCAGCGATATTCTCCTGCTTCCTGATATAGCACCCTGTCCAACTTCAGCTCGGGGCCAGAGCCTACGGGTTGCAGGCGACCGCCGGTATCCACACGACTCCAGCACCCTCCTGGAGTAGCTGCGGGGCACTGCAGTTGGACGGCACCCCCAAGAGCCACCTCAACTTGGCGACCGTCTGATGTTGGGTCCCCATCAGGTCCTGGATCTTGCGTCACTTCCGGACCTTCCTCGTCTGTAACAGCACAAATGAAGTCCGCCGGTTTGGAAACATGAACAACTGGTTCATATTTAGCTGTTTCGGTGGAACTCACGCCACAAGTCATGTATATAATGCCAAGGAGCTTGGAGCACCGATACAAGTTGGAGTAAGATCTGCTGGAAAAATCAGGATCAGCTCAATAAATGAAAGAAGACGGCTATTAAAGGTGTTGCGAATAAACTGAAGTTCTACGTATTGAACTTAACAACTCCTATAGCAAACAAGGGGATTCCCCCACGTGTTTCTGGTATCTCGCCTGAATAGGAAACCTACCTTAGACATCCCTCCCAACATTGAAGAGGAATTTATTTATTGCATGATCCGTCGACAATATTCATGTGTAAATTAAACTGGTGCACGCAGTCTTCACTCGACTACATATGTGTATTTCGACCACTGAGGCCATTATCAAGTAAGTCAGAGTTCACAAACACGTAGCTAACATTCTGCCGCTTTGGCCCATGTTTACAATTTCCTTTCAGGAAAGTTTGTATGTGTCATTTATAGTGGTAACGTCGGATGCAATTTATATGCAAATTTAAAAATTAGGTTAAAATTAATTTTAATTGAATCAGTAGAAGGTAATGAAATGAACAGAGAGCTATTATTGTTATTAATTAGATTTTTTCTCTGTTTATAGCTTTACGGCTTGCTGTTCGTATTTCATATCATCACATAATTTTGTATGTAAGAACGATTCTTTTATTGGTAAAGTTATTGCAGTTAAGTCACTGTGCGCTGGTTCTAGATGCGTGTGCACTAGTTTTATGAGTATTTGAATGAGGTTCTCGCTTATGCGATATTTGTTTCCTCGTATAATAAAACTGAAATGTAAAATTCAAATATATAACGCAGAAATATAAACAATAAAACATACGAATATAACAGTTTTTATTAAGTGTGTCTTATAGTGGAAGCTGCGAATATATTGAATAAGCAGTCGCGGAGAGCCGACAAGGGGTGGTCTTCCAGCTAGAGGGTTGGGCGTGGGACTAACAGCTCCTCATCATAAAAAATAAAATTGTTACGAAAATTCTCAAGAAGCCTCGGTCATTGACGGATTCATGGATAAACTACATAAGAAACCTGATGGAGGAGGAAATTAAGAGGAGACTGAAGTCGGGTAATGCTTGCTACCATTCAGTCCAGAACCTTTTGTTTTCTCGTCTGCTATCCAAAAACATAAGAATTATAATATACAAAACTACAATTTTTCCTGTGGTTCTGTATGGGTGTGAAACTTGGTCTCTGACACTGGAGGAACACAGGCTGAGGGTGTTTGAGAATAGAGTGTTGAGGAAAATATTTGGAACGAAGAGAGATGAAGTGACAGGAGGTTGGAGAAAACTGCATAATGAGGAGCTTCATAACTTGTACTCTTCTCCAAGTATAATTAGAATGATTAAGTCAAGGAGGATGAGGTTGGCAGGGCATGAAGCATGAATGAGAAGAGGAATGCATATAGGATATTGGTGGGAACGCCAGAAGGAAAGAGACCACTAGGAAGACCAAGGAGTAGGTGGGTGGACAATATTAAAATTGATTGGAGACAGGATGGGATGGTAAGGATTGGATTGCTCTGGCTCAGGATAGGGATCAGTGGAGGGCTCTTATCAACAGAATAATAAACTTTCGGGTTTCATAAAATGCTGGGAAATTCATGAGTAGCTGCAAGAAGCTGCTTCCTCAAGAAGGGCTCAGCTCCATAAGTAATATTGCTAGTGGGGTGGGACTAAGTCCCTTGTACTGCGACCACTTCTAGCCTATTGTACCAGCCCCAGATGATAGGTGAGGGTGATTGTGGAGCAATTGATGGAATGAAGATTGGCAGGGGAAACCGAAGTACTCGGAGAAAACCTGCCAAAGTGCCACTTTGTCCACCACAAATCCCACTTGGCCAGACCCCGGGATCGAACCCTGGCCGCCGCGGTGGGAAGCCAACGACTAATTGCTTGAGCTATGGCGCGGCCTGGCTCCAGAAGTAAGTGTTTTAGAGTGGTAGTTCCCTTACATTTTGCTGATGCTGATGCTGAGTGACTGTGTGGGGCTGATACTGTGAATGACTAGGTTATCTTATTTTTAATGTGGTCGTATGATGCTGTTATCTGCAATATGGTTGAGGAAGTATATATTCCGTGCCATCTTTTAGCGTAATGATCGTATATTCCTCAAATATGAGATTCTTGAAATCAAACAGTACTTATTTCATTTGTCTGTTTAGTTTTGTGTATAAAAGATGTTACATTTGTCTATATTATTCATATGTCTACATTTCCAAGCTATTATTTCCATTGTGTCTTGTGAGTTCCCTATGCTTGTCCTGTATTTAGTATGCGCTGTGCACAGGTAAACGTAAATTTCTTCCATTCTGTTGCAAAGTAAATGTTACTTGAATCGTTTTCCGAAATAAAGTCCTGCTTGGTCTATACGCTGTAAAGGACAACTCATACATTTAAGCATACACACCCTATTATTATTGTGTTATTTTAATGGCGCGTGGTTTAGATTGGTATTGGCAGTTCTATACACTTTTTATATCGATGTCTTTAAATATGAATGTGATTTTATTTTATCTCCAGAATATATGAATTGATCAATTTGTTATATTTTTTATTGTTCCCTTTTTCTTTTTGACTGAAACGGTGTGCTGTGTTATCCTTTGTACAGTACATTGTACACTGTACAGATGAGCAACGCGCCATGACCTGACACGAGTTTAAAAGTGCATTGTAATTTTCGAAAATGTACTTCACCGGGTAAAATGCATCAACTTTGTCACTTGAACAATAAATACCGGTATTAGAAACAGCACGTAATATCCTGTTCTTATCAACAACTTTGGAACTGCACAGTGAAATAGCTCTATCTCCGATACCGTCCGGAATAGGACACATGTTTATATATAATTTTTGGCTTGAATGACCGATACTATGACCTCCCAGAATATTGACCTTTCCTGCTGGGACAGTCTGTATCCTAATAGTACGTCATCTAGGTATCCAAAATAAATTATTTTGTGTTTTAGGAGGATATAATGTGTGTTATTTCATTATATGAACTGTATAAATGTTTCAGCTTACACTGCTGAGGATGTCGCACCCATTGCCAGTTCTTCCTCTTGCGTACAATTTTTTTCCCCTTGGCACTACAGCCCCAGTGGGCCTAGGCCTACCTCCATGAACTCCGTTCACTTCGGTTTTTCTAGATCTTACACATACGGTAGGACTCCTTGGGCGAGTGATCAGCTCGTCACAAGGCCTCTACCTGTAGACAAACACAGAAAAACGCAAACAAATATCCATGCCCTGAGTGGGATTCGAACCCACGATCCCAGCTTCCGAGCGAGCGAAGACAGTGCATGCCTTAGACCGCTCGGATGCCGTGACCGACCTTGCGTACAATAATAATTGTTATATTCTAAGCACGTAGTTATGTGAGAATATGGTATTTATATTTACTATTTCTTTAAGTGTATTCTTTTGTGTATTCTGGTGTATTGATGATGTTGGCATTTTGTTGACAATTCTTATTGTTGCTATATTAGTGTACATTTTCGATATATCAAAGGAGCATAATCGTGTATTTGTGTGATTAACGAGTCTGTGATGAGATGCAGTGTGTTCTTTTATGTTGTGTGCGGAAGGTAGCTGGATGTTTTATATTAGTATTTGTGTTAGGTGTGTGGCTAATTTGTATACTGGAGAATTACGCCAGTTATTCATAGGTCATATGGAAACTGGGATATCTTGTGGTTTTACTAGGGCATGAAAGTTAGGCGTTTGGAGGTCGATGTTGTAGTATTTCCACTGTTAGTTTTTCGTGATGTGTTTGGGGCACGGTTTTATGGCTTGATTTATGTTTTTTTTTGTATTCGTTTTTTTTTATTCTTGCGTAATATACGTAAATTGATGCTCATTCATGAAGTCACTGTCGATTTTGTTATATTCTTGTTGTAATACTACGACTGTAGTTTTTCTTTTGTCTGCTTGTGTTATTATAATTTGTTTTGTTATTTTCCTTCCGATGTCTTTCATTGCCTCCTATTCTTGTTTTGCTGTTATGCTATTTTGCACGATTTTGTTAAGCCGCGTTTTTTAACCGCGTGTCATAGATACTTCCGTTCAGATTCATTAGAGTAGTTTAGCGCTGATTCGACTTCTAATGCTATTGTTTCCAGCCAGTGTATTGGTTTGAATTGTAGGTTATATTTTAATCCTTTGTTTAATAGCTGGATCTCGTTTTCTGTGAATTGTATGTCTGAGGGATTAAGTATCTTGGGGAGAATCCTTGTTTGTTGTCATTATTTTGCTGTATTAAATTGGATCGCAATTTTTATAGCTTTTGGTTTTGCTGTTGGTATCTTTAGTCATTTCTATCTCTAGTTTTGAATTTACCTTATTTTCAATTGACTTAACCCTTCCAGCCGCACTAGAGCCCTGGGGTCGACTCAGCCTCTAATATAAATGAGTACCAGGAATTAACTGAATAATTTTCCTTGGGAGTAAAGCGCGGCCGGCTCATAAGGCTGACAATCTTACTGCCATCTTTGAGCCGATTGTCTAGAAAATGTGGGACCCTCAACGTCTCACAACCCTATGGGCCTTCACGGTCTGTTACAGGGATTGCTTTAGTTTTTACTTACTCAATATTGTCCAATGAATTGTTCCACGTGTTTGCCCTATACAAATATATTTTGTATAATTCAGTTTTCATTAGTTCTCTCATTTGTATAATAGTATTAGTTCTTGAAGAAAGCAGTCTTCTGGGATTTGGCACCGTGTATATGTGGTGTTAACCGACGTTTCGGAGGAACGTATCGCCTCCATCTTCAGGGTAGAAGAAAAAATTAAGAATTCTGCAAGCGGAGAGACCGTGAGAACCGGTAAAAGCAGACCCGCGAAATTGAAACGGCACTTAGAGACGAAACACGCA
>NW_019739240.1:453037-461227 GCF_002891405.2 Cryptotermes secundus
ATAGGAAGAACGACTCCCATAGTGGAAGAATGATATAATACGCGAGTTTGAAATAAGACGTATAAGATGATAAATCTTAACAAATTTTAATATATATAAATTTTATTACAGTACATGAAGAATATACATTTTAAGTCATTTTATAAACAACACATGATGGCGAGCAGTGCAATAGTTTAACGTAAATAACACACCTGAGGATGGCACAGTGATGCCGAAACATGTAGTGAAGTGACATGTGAGATTGTGTGCACTACAAGACGGTCAATACATACATATCATAAACTGAATAGATTAATATAGTTTTCACGGAACAAACAATAAACAGTTCACATGCAATATGATGCGAAGTTACCATATAGTGGTGTGTAGACCCATTGCCAAGTAACAATTGTGTAAACAGACGACAGGAAAACAACCGTTGCTGGCGAACAACGAAAGAGCTTGCAATAATGGAAGAGGCGTTTTCTGTTCGATCCGTTCCAGGGCTGTATAAAGAGGACAGGTTGTGTCAGTAGAGGCACTTGAGAGTTACATTTGTGAAAAGCGAGAAGCTGGTAGCTGAGGTCGGAAAGAGAACGGGAACCCAGAAGGAGGGGAACGTCCGCCGTTGGAAGAAGCTACCAAGCAACGGCTAGAGAAGACTGAGAAAAGTTTTATGTGTGCTGTAGTTACAGTAATCTTTGAAATGTGTTACTTAGTGATACTGTTGCAGCTATTGAGCTGTCTTAGAATTCAGTAAATCCGATTACCAATCCAAACCCCGTGTGTAGTCACTGAATATGTGGCAATATTATTGAAGTGAAGTTAGGAAATCACCACTTCACCCAGTTTAAGAATATACTCAACTCTGTGTTCCTCAGGACGAGTGTATGTTCGTATTATGCAGGTGGTGTTCGGTAATTATCTTTGCTGTTTTTTCTGTTTTAGAGATTTTATTGGGATGTAAGCAAATTTTTCTGTTTGAATTTTAATATATTATATCTCTCTCTTATCATCATTCTTACAGGCCCATAAATTATCCCTTAAAATTATGAATGTGTCTTTTAAAATTTATAATTATCCTCTGAATTTGGTTAATTCGTCCCAGCTTCAATTTTAAGATAAACTAGAGGTTCCTTTGGACGTCCGTACAAATACAGGGCTACTATAAATGATTCATTCGTTTTTAAAACACCATATTTTCCGAAGCATTATACATACAAATATGATTGTATATAAAAAGAACTGTAAACTCACCAAGTTTTCTTCACACTCTATAAATGTTCTATGTGTGTCTCTTGGGTCACACGACACACGTCCAGGCGGTAGTCGAGCTCGTTCCACACATTTTGTAGCATCATCCTGTCAATGTTCATCACTGCAGCATCTATGTTTTCCCTCAGCTCTACTAGTGGATGTATATAAACACGATCCTTAACGTACCCCCAAAGGAAGAAGTCACAAGGCGTTAGATCAGGTGATCTGGGGGGCCAAGAGAACAGAGCTACGTCATCCTCACCAACACGCCCAATCCAGCGATGCCGAAGTTCATTGCTTAGGTAGCGATGAACATTGCCGATACCACCGCAAAATTCTTTGTTTACATGGCGGTTCTTTTCCGTACTCTCTTTTGAATGGGCGTTGCACTGCTATAACAGACGAACATCTCGCATATTCCAAAAACAAAAACTCTTTTCTTGCTTTGTCGCCATTTTATAAAGCACTGAATTCTTGCTGCCAACTGGTGCATATATTACAAACATGGTGAGTTTTGAGTTCTTTGTATATATCAATCATATTTGTATGTGTGATACTTTGGAAAATATAGTGTTTTAAAAACGAATGATCATTTATAGTGGCCCTGTATTATGCATCACCATACATTCAAGATCTCAGGCATGAGGCTGAATATGGTTCTTTAATTTAACTCCGGCAGATGGTTTCTGTCTTGTGTGGCTTATATACCAAGTCCTATATTACTTTCGTGGCCTCAGAAGCACATCTAAAATCTCACGATAAGGCCTTCCTTCCAAACTATCACTTTTATGGGGCTAGCTGCTTCACGAGGCGAAACTCTTGTTGCAGTTAGAAAAGGTATTGCTAATGACCAGGGCCCGGATTCTGATGACATGTCATCTTTTTTTCCTTGTAGCCTATGCGATGCTCTTAAATATATAAATCTCGGATATGAGCTGTTGGTTACAGAAATGTAAATTTTATAGGGAATTTTTGGTCATTTCTTGACATTTTTAGGTTTAAGGTCATTTTTTCATTTTGGGGGTAATTTTTTGGTAATTTTTTTTTACTTTTAAGGGTATTTCTTGTCATTTTTGGAGATTTTAGGGAATTTTTCCTCATATGATTTCTGAAATGTGAATAAATTGGAGGCGAAGTGTTTTTCTCTTTCTCCTTTAGGTCATTTTTCTGGACTATTTCGGTCACTTTTGAATATTTTCAGGTCATCAAATCCGGACCCTGCATATTATATTTCTGGGTCATATTTTAGGTCATTTTTTTATTTTTTCGGTCATTTTAGGTAATTTTTTAAATATTTTCAAGTCATCAAAACCCGGGCCCTGCTCATGACTATGTAGACAACCCGTTCTTTATTTCAGAAGTCAGAGTGAACCTCATAACGGTGGATAATAGCGAAGTGTTACCTTCAGCTGTTTATAATCCTCCATGTTGCTCCCGAGTTGATGCAGATATAACTGGGCTCTTAAGCTTCAGATGTAAGTCTTTATTAGCAGGTTATATCAATGCTATGACTCCAGTTTTGATGAAGAAATGTTACATCCATTTTATATAAATTAGTTAGGAATTCTGAGTCACAGTGCCCCATTCATCTTTCTTCTATAGGGAATAGTAACGCGCTCGTTGTTGTGGTCCACCGGAATGTCTGACTGTCAGATGTTACTCTGCTTGATGGCATGGATATTGTATATCACCTGCCAATCGTATTTCACGTAATGAATCATATTACAACTAGGAATCTTTCGGAACCTCTTGAAAGAAATCACAGATTGGGAGTAGTTTCAAAACCTTATATCTGAATTGATTTAAGCTGGAATACATTTTTTTAGAGAAGCCGATAAAAGGACGCGCTACATTACGACCTCTATACTTTCGGCTGTCGTTAAGCGAAGCCAGACTTTCGGTTCTAAATACTGATCTACCTGGCCTAGATCGTTTGTCATATACAAACAGAGAATGAGAAATCTGTGGCATGAATCCCAGAATCGATCATGATAAAGCCAGTCATCTATGTGATAATTATAGCAAGTGTCACGTAACTTCGAACAAGGCCAACAGTAACCTTGAATGCGCAGAAGAAAAATTTCAGACAAGGGGGTGGGTTCGAGGGCGTGAGAAGTGACAGGACAGAACTGGCCGCCTGTCATTTCTCACTCCCTCGAATCCACCCCCTTGTCTGAAATTTTTCTTCTGCGCATTCAAGGTTACTGTTGGCCTTGTTCGAAGTTACGTGACACTTGCTATATGACAGGAATGAACCTTGTAAGTTAGATTAATGGTGGGAAACGAAACCATGAAATTGCAAGGTCACACATCAAGATATCAGGCCTATTGCGGGATCCCATACCGAAATATACAAGAGCACCAACGGCTCATGTAGAACAGACGGAACACGGAATTAATGACTGCTTTAATATACTTATTTACTTACTTACTTACTCATGAAGCTGAGCCCTTCCTGAGAAGAAGCCAAATCTGGAGCTACTCAAGAATTTCCTAGCATTTTATGGAACCCGAAGGTTCATTATCGTGTTCACAAGAGCCATCCACTGGTCCCTATCCTGAGCAAGATCAATCCAAGTCATACCATCCCATCCTATCTCTCTAGGATCCATTTTATTATTGTCCACCCACCTACGCCTTGAAGTGGTCTCTTCCGTTCTGCCTTTCCCACCAATATATTACATGCAAACCTCTTCTTCCCTATTCGTGCTACATGCCCTGCCCACTTCAACATCCTTGAATTAATCATTCTAATTATACTTGGAGAAGAGTACAAGTTATGAAGCTCCTCATTATGCAGTTTTCTCCAACCTGTCACGTCATCTCTCTGCGTTACAAACTTTCAAATCTTATTTCTGTTGCTTCCTCTCTCCTAGGTTCAGATCCCGGTGCTCATATACTTAGTTCCATTACAGTGAAAATATAAATTTCGCAACAACACAAAATAACGCGTAAAATAAATTACGTTATAATTTGTTGACGAAGCTGACGTACAGAAGTCAATACGGATACAAATATAGAGCAGACCTTTACAGACACATTAATCAATAACGTTTCATGCTACCTGAAAGAACATAAATACGCAACTATTCGTGCAACGGTACGTAGAGCCAGTCTCGTAAAATTATCTGAAGAGACGAAACTACAAGACCTTAGTAACATGAACAGCAGGGCCGTAAATAATGCACACGTCCACAACTAGTTAACAGAATCAATAGAAAAATTACTGAACAGAACCGGACAAAGAAAAAAGAGTTCAGTCACCGAATAAGCATACAAATACCATACATAAAAAATGGGAAACATTAAGCTAATGTATTTCAGTACAAATAGAGGATAACTGACATACACTTTGCTCATACGCACAAAGTAAAGAAAATATTAGCTAATATCTTGAGAGGTAAATAAAGTGGGACGAAATAATTATGAGAAATTCGCCGTACCTACATTCAAATTTAAAAAAGAAACGTTCACATGAATCGAACTTTTCATATTATGCACTGGGAACACAATTCGATCATTAAATAAAAAGAGAAACGTGCACACGTTTAATGTACATAGGCCTAGTGGACAAACATTAGCACCGAGTAGAAAGTACTGTCTTAAAAGTGCTTCACGTTTATAAATAATTTTATATTAACGATTAGAAAAATAATAAAAACGTAAAGTATGATACTGGAAAGCCGCGCCATAGCTCAAGCGGTTAGTCGCTGGCTTCACCCGCGGCGGCCTGGGTTCGATCCCGGAGCTGGTCAAGTGGGATTTGTGGTGGACAAAGTGGTGCTGGGGCTGGTTTTCTCGCAGTACTTCGATTTCCCCTGCCAATCTTCATTCCACCAAATTCTCCATCATCATAATCACCCGGGGCAGGCTACAATAGGCCAATCAGTGGCCGCTGTGCCGAGTGGACCAGGTTTGACTTCACCCCCCAATAAGCAAATTATTAAAAATGATATTGCAGTCTTGATGGCTCAGCCGGTATGGCGACTAGGTTACGGGCTAGACGGCCGGAGTCCAGACAGACACTTGGGCGCACCCAGCTCCCTACATAACGGGTACAGGAAGGATTTCCCCGGAGTTAAGGTGGCCGGTGTCTGAAGCTGACCACTCACCCCTATCTGGAGCCACCTCTCCTCCCGCATACACTTTCAGGGCGTGGATTTTAATGAATTATGCACAGGGACAACTGTACACTAACCTTTAATGAATGATGTAGCAGAAGAAGGTTGGTAATCCTACCCAGGAGGATAATGTAGACATCACACACATAGAGCAGCAAGGCACGAAATACGCAGTATGAACTTCCTCATTATCATGACACTCGCAACTGAGAAACTCTGCCAATTTTTATATTGTGATATCTTAAATTGCTTGTAATTATTCGTAATGTGGGGTTAAGCACACTCTACTTTAAATATCATTATTGCTAAATGAAAACGAGGAGCTTCTTAACATGTACACTTCTCCAAGTATAATTAGAATGTTCAAGTCAAGGAGGATAAAATGGGCAAGACAAGTAGTACGCATGGGGAGTGGAGAAATGTATATAAGGTATTGGTGGAGAAGCTAGAAGGAAAGAGACCACTGGGAAGACGAAGACGTAGGTGGCTGGACAATATTAAAATGGATCTTAGAGCGATAGGATGAGATGGTATGGATTGGATTGATCTGGCTCAGGATATGGACAAGTGGAGGGCTGTTTTGAAGACGATAATGAACCTTCGAGTTCCATAAAATGCTGGGAAATTTTTGAGTAGCTGCAGATTTGGCTTCTCAAGAAGGGCTCAGCTCCATGAATAAGTAAGTACTGCTAAATGAAATATTCGCAGACAACATTAAGAGACATGTTATGTTTCCAAGTGGCAAACGCTTAATACTTTTATAAATTACATTCACACTAAACGTTTTGAAGTGCCTGTTTCATGTGCGCAGTTTGGTTTCATAAGAGATGTCACTGTCATTTAATTAGGATCAGACTAAGAAACCTGCAGCATAATAAACGTATTTGACTTGAGGTTAATGGCGACATTATTTCAGTAATAATAAACATTCACTCATAACAGAGAATAAAACATTCGATTCTAGTCTGGATTGCATAAAATTAAGCGCAACCTGAATACAATGTTTTAACTCCGAAAAGCACAATGGCGAATTCACGCGTGGGATCTGATTCACTTTATATTATATTGTTAATACACGCGGTTAGATGACCAACTTAACATACTAGGTCGGGAATGAAAGTTTCCCTGTGCTTAAGTGTGATGTAATTCAACACTTAACTGCATATCACTAAGCAGTTAAAATAAGTATTGAGCATGAAGAAAGTTGTCTTCTGGGTTTAGGCACCGTGTATTCTTCGTTTTGGCCGACGTTTCGGAGGAACGTAGCGCCTCCATCTTCAGAGCAGTTGAATAGCTGCGGAGAGCAGTAGCTGTGGTGATAGGATGTGGAAGGTGCTGCTTATATACGAAGTAGGNTGATGTCTTGAATGCGCATAGATTAGCCCGTGGGTGTGGTACGAGGCATCCTTACAGTGGGAACCAGGAAGACTTGACTGTTGAGCAGGCCAGAACACAAGAGATTCTGGAGGGAATAGTAGCAAGGATTCCCCGAAATTAATATATAGGCATATCACGGAAATATTGCAGGTACGGTCCCGGATCGCCGCAACAAAACGAATATCGCAATAAAGCGAGCCACACGATTTTTTTCCTAGTGTATATAATATTTATATTTACGCTATACTGAAGGGCCGCGCCATAGCTCAAGGGGTTAGTCGCTGGTTTCCCACCGCGGCGGCCCGGCTTCGATCCCGGGGAAGTGGGAATTGTGGTGGACAAAATGGCGCTGGGGCAGGTTTTCTCCTGGTACTTCGGTTTTCCTTCCCAATCTTCATTCCACCAATTGCTCCACAATCACCCTCACCTATCATTTGAGGCTGGTACAATAGGCCAGAATAGGGACTTAGTCCCACCCCACTAGCAATAATACAAAAGAATACGCTATACTGTAGTCTACTGAGTGTGCAATATCATTACGCCCCCCATAAAGAATGTACATAACTTGAATGAAAATATTTTATTGCTAAAAATGCTAACCATCATATGAGTTTTCAGAGAGTCGTAATGTTTTTGCTGATGGAGGGTCTTGTCTCGATGGTGATGGCTGCTGACTGATCAGGGTGGTGGTTGCTGAAGATTTGTCGAACCGATTGACTCTTTGATTTTGAACAGAGTAATTCCATCCATACTGCCGGGTACGGAACCCAGATCGTGGAGTCCGTCAAGTACTACACGGTATTTCATTTAACTTGTTGGTTGAGGGGCTATGCCACAAGGCGAAGGTCGCGGGTTCAAGTCCCTATGAGGTCACTGGATTTTTTTTAATTGACCTAATCCTTCCAGCCGCACTATGGCCCTGGAGTTCACTCAGCCTCTAATAGAAATGAGTACCAGGAATTAATTAAATAATTTTCCTGGGGAGTAAAGCGCGGCCGGCGCGTAAGACTGACAACCTTACCCCCATCTTTGAGGCTATTGTCTAGATAATGTGGGACCCTCAAAGTCACACAACCCTATGGGCCTTCATGGCCCGTTACAGGGATAGCTTTACTTTTTTTTTTTATTTAGATGAGTGGTCTCCAGAATTCTGCTGCTCGTATGGACAAATGATTAGAAATATTTTGACTCACTCAGTCTACACGATCAGTTCGCTTAATTTAATGTTATGAATTTTAATGGTGGAAATTACATTTCATGCAGAGAACAAATATTTTCCAAATGAGTTTTTATTGTGACTTGAATATTTTATCGGCCATGATGCTTATATATTGAACGTAGAGATCATTCTTAAGCTAAGGCTTACTTGCCCCCATGCTTAAGTAATTACCACGCCTTGAATAACGGAAGGAAGTACAGCTCCATGCTAAGCACTAGACATAGTAGACAAAAA
>NW_019739240.1:461251-465421 GCF_002891405.2 Cryptotermes secundus
AACTCCGTGGCCTGTAGTCCGCAAGCGAACTATACCGACCGGGCGACCGCCTCTTGTCGGCGAAGTTAGTGCCAACTTTAGTGGATAGAGGGTGTCGCATGGTCAGCGCAACGGATCTCCACGGCCGTTAATTTCGGTTTTCTAGACCGAAACCGCTATTTCCTTGAAATAGCTCCTCGGTTTTACTCACAAGGCTGAGTGGACCCCGTTCCAGGCTAACTAAATCTAATAAAACCTGGTAACTCCGGGAATCGTACCCGGGAACTCTGAATCTGTAGGCAGGAATTCTGGTAGACTGGTCACCTTTATACGCCGACAACTTTACCCGGGAGAAATAATACCCTACACTCAACCTATAAGAGGACGAATAGGCAACGGAGACGATATGGAAATTACGGAGATACGGATTTCTAACCTTGCCGAGAATCAAACCCAAAATTCTCTACAGTCTGGTCAGTAGCCGATGGTTATATTGAATCAGTTGCCCCCTTCTGTTGCCTCTTATGTTTATACACCTCTTGTTGCATAATTGGGAGACGGTAGAACTCAGTCTCATTTATGCTGAATGAATATTAAGCCTCACTACATACACGGATACGGTGAACTGAGTGAGGACATATTTGTTGTTGAGACCGGGGTCCATGAATATGCAGGGTTTGAGAGCTCCCTACCCAACGTTACACAAATATTACATCTACATTCGGACAGCGGCTTGCCTTATCATGCACTACACTCACTGGTTATTTAAGATAAACTTCGGGACTGAATCATCACTCCCAGGGCGAAAACTGACCGTTGAAATAACAAACACGTATATCAAAAATTCTAATCATTCAGTTTGAAAAGCTTGGCAGAAGTTCAACAGACGCTCATCTGGCTAACGTAAACACAGCCATAATTTGAACAATTCGAATTTTGAATTCATTAATTAAGAAGACTCCTATTAAAGGAGAAAGTACTTGGACACTCCGGAAACATATGGCAGAATCAGGAATTGTCAAAATACTGGGACACAGGATTAGTGATTAATATGCACATCGAGAATATAAAATAAGAGACGGTGATTGCAGCGGCATTATATAGGGTCGGGATTTCCATTTATAGGTCATGGAAATCCCGACAGGAATTTGGAATCACTCTCTATTTATGTCGACTGGATCAAAATTATAAGCATACATGCTTAAAAATAAACCTAAGAAATACAGCGAAAGATAATTATAGAGGAATAATGCATTTTTTAAAAATGGAAAAATCCATGAACGCCATATTTGCACTTCATCAAATCACTGAATAAAGAACAGATGTCACATATCCAATATTTATTTTATTAAAAAATTTGAGAACGCTGATTTTAGTGTAATTAGGAAAAAGCTATTGCCCATTTTTAGATAATAAAATTTACCAACATATGTAATGAACGCAGTGCAATGCTTATATAATTTTTTAAATATAATTTGTATAAATTATCTAAGAGAATAACTTTCAAAATTTATTAGGCTCATCAACATGGCGAGTTTGTCCTGGACTCCATAATATATCCATTCATTTGCTCATCTGTGGCTCTACAGGCCAGTGTCGGGCCGTTGCCGCTGTTTCAGTTTCGTAATCCTATACACATTCGCGATATAATAAATATACATCGATGAAATAGTAAATAAATGGAAACAAACTGCACACAGTATTATACGCAGATGATTAGGAAAGAGTGGTAACACCTTAAGATGTTGATATATTGGGTTTTCGGACTTTATCCATCGTCCTGGTTTTTAAGATAAGAAATAAAAACACGACGTTTCGGAAACTGGATCTGTTTCCGTCCTCAGGTGAAGGAAAGGGGAAACACCTATTCTGTTGGGTCCGTTAGTTATCTTAAAAACCAGGACGATGGATAAAGTCCGAAAACCCAATATATCAGTGTGTTATACACCATCGTCAGAATCCTATAGTAACTACCTTAAGATGTGTTAAAAACTGTAACATAAGAAATTAAACATATTTACACGTAAATAAATAATGAAAATATCCACATCTGAACTTACTTACTTACTTGTTCATGGAGCTGAGCCCTTCTTGAGAAGCCGCCAATTGTGCATCCACTCAAGAACTTCCCAGCATTTTATGGAAACCAAAAGTTCATTACCGCGTTCACAAGAGCCCTCCACTGTTCCCTATCCCGAGCCAGATAAATCCAATCCATCCCATCCAAAGATATCTCTATAAGATCCATTTTAATATTGTCCACACACCTAAGCCTTGGTCTTCCCAGTGGTCTCTTTCCTTCTGGTTTTCCCACCAATAGCCTACATGCATTCCTCATCTCACCCATTCCACATCGGAACTAACTAATGAAATCGTACGGAATGAATATAAAAGGAGGCAAAATTGAAACAGAAGGAAAAGTAGGAGAAGAAGCGTATGATTTTATTTACTTAGGGTTCGCGACTTCTGAACTGAAGGGACGACAATGACATAAAGACACGTTGGTGCAATAACATAAACATTACAATTAATGCCAACTGGCATAAAATTACCCGTTACAAAACAGCACGACAAGAGAAACACTTGACACGTTGGAATTCGTAGCAATAGAGCTTAACGATTTAACGACGCTACAAAGAATACGGCGATGGAAACAAGTTGTCAGCAAGACACGGTAAGTGTGCTTGACGTATCGGTCAACGGAGCTGCCATGTGTACGGGTCCGATACGGAAAGCTTTCAGAGAGAAATAACTTCTTTTGGTCTAAAGTGTTTATTTTCATGTATTGGAAATCTTTTATAACGCTGCAATGAGAAGACACAGCGCATGAATACGTTTATTTTTAGTTCCTATTTAATTATGGTGTATATAAGAACAGATTTTTTGTTCTTGTTAAAAAGCAAGGAACTTCACAAATTTTAATCGTCAAAATTTCTTATTACATTGATCAAGTTACGGATGATAAGACGGGCCGCAAATGTAATAAATATACGAGGAAGGTAAGAAATAATTGCCTATACAAATTTTTAGGTCAAAATCTAAGAATATCAGACCACTCGGAAGACCTAGGCGTCAATTGGAGCTCAATATTAAAACGGATATTAAAGAAATGGGATGTTTGGTTCAGGGTACGAACCAGCGGCTACTCTTCGTCTATTGCTCGTCCTTTTTCTCGTGACATACGAGTATACACATTTACGTAAGTCTGAACCTACTGCTTAAACATTTCGTTTATAGGGAGGTTACATGGATGCTCTTATGAGATAGAAGAAAGAAAATGTGAATTTCAACCCCATCACTCATTGAGGGTGGCAAGTACTTAGACTTAGGTCATTAGACCTCTTCTGTTACTCAAGCCAGCTCGCCGTCTTATGTTCTTGATTAAATGGAGGAACAGTGTGCGTCCGTGCATAGTCTACATTATGTGGCAGGATTCTCGGCGGTTGCCGTTACTTTAAATCCTCGGTTAGCTACAGAAAAAGAGCCAAAGTCTGCCATGCCATCGAGGTTTCCAGAGAAACATTAGCCACAGGGTTAGAATTAGAATGTCTTACAGAGAGTGAAGGATCTTCCCACGGCAAACGGAATGTCGTTATATTTTAGCGTCCTGTTGCACTGATTCATGTCCATGTTATGTATTTTTGCTAACCGTCTTGCAGTGCACACAATTTCACCTTTCTCTTCACATTAGTGCCAAAGCATGTAGTGTAGAAGTGAAGAGAAAGGTGAAATTGTATGCACTGTAAGATGGTTAGCAAAAATACATATCATGGAAACCGAATGTCATCAAGCCACTGCCAACAACTAGATTAGGAGCTTCGGTGAAGATGATCATATTTCATAGCACTCTCAAATTTTGCCCACATTTTTATAACGTCCCACCATAAATTTGGAGTTAGCGAACTCGGATAACACAGCTAGTATACTCGTATGGCTGGGGTTTGCTTTCTGGCAGGCCCATGGATTTGTCTCTTCTTCACTGAATCCAACCCGACCGTGGAGACCATTCAGCTAATTGGTGCACAGCGATAACTGTGGCTAGTGCAGGCAGCTGGAAACTCACCCAGACTTAATGCCGAGGTTAAGAAGCACGGAGCTATAACTCTATTCCCCCGTAAGTATTCATGAAATAACACTCAAATGAGCACAGAGACATCATTGCTTCTGCCATAATCAATGAACTGCATAGAA
>NW_019739241.1:0-8927 GCF_002891405.2 Cryptotermes secundus
GCAAATACGACTGGCAATCCAACATATAAATTAATGTGTATATTGTTATCAAATGTATACAGGTGTGCTCTGCCTGATGGGCAGGCACTGGTCAACACATAATCAACCGTTTATACAGAATTACCTTGTGTCTAATTTCACAGACGCAAGCAAAGGCACGCCTCATGGCATTGATCAATTTTACTAAGAAAAGAGTGTACCCTGGCGAGCCTTAAGGGTACACAAGCCTTAAGGGCACAAAGAAATATACACTCGTATTCACACGCCTGAGGGCGACCGGCTATTCAAGCCAACTCAAACTTCAAACAAATCCATTTACTTACGCCACACGGCGTCGTGACGGAAAGGAAACCAAATACAACAGTAAGTCACATACTGGCGTTTCCAAATTACAAACACAAGATTAACCTCGCGACTTGATACAACCTTTATCACGTCGCGCGCGCACTCTTACCCGTTCAGTTACTGCACGGACCGAAACGGAATTTCACAAGCTCAAGTCAACCTAAACACAGAATTTGGGAGCAGCGAAGTTACCTGGCTGGAGTTATCGGGGAGAGAGAGCGATGCATTCGTTCTGCTTAATCAGGAAACCTCGCATTGCTTCCCGGGGGGGAAACAGTTCAGATGATTTGACGTCAGCTAAAACTTTAAGTGGACAAAGAGAACCGGCTCGCATCCTGGAGTTTTGGGGGGGGACTCCAAGGAACTTCACGGAGAAGAACCGTTGCACGGTTCATTAGCAAGCTAACAACGGAAAGCTAGCAAGCTAGCAACGCAATTCTGGCCAGCAGCAACGAACAGCCGGCAAGCTAGCAACGCAAATTTGGCAAGCTAGCAAAGCAAAGCTTGCAAGCTAGGAAAGCCAAGATAGCGAGCTAGAAACGTTAAGATAGCAAGCTAGCAAAGCAAAACTAGGAAGCTAGAAACGCAAAGCCAGCAAGCTAGCAAAATAGCAAGCTAGCAACGCAAAGCTTGCAAGCTATCAACATACAGCTAGAAACTAGCCAGCAAGAAACGCAAAGCAAGCAACGAAAAGTTAGCAAGCTAGAAACGCAAAGCTAGCAAGCTAGAAACGCAAAGCTAGCAAGCTAGGAAAGGAAATCTCGCAACCTAGAAAAACAAAGCTGACAATCTAGTAATGCAAAGCAGGCAAGCTAGCAACGCAATGCTAGCTAGATAGCAACGCATAGTTAGCAAGCTAGAAATCTAGGAACGGAAAGCTAGCAAGCTAGCAACGCAAAGCTGGCAGCTAGCAAACTAGCAATTGAAAGCTAGCAAGCTAGCAACACAAAAGCTGCAAGCTAGTAACTAAAACCGGGCAAGATAGCAACGAAAACCTGGCAAGCAAAGCAGTCAGGCTGGAAACGTGAAGCAGTCAAGCTAGTAACGCAAAGCTGGTAAATAGCAAAGCAAAGTTAAAAATCTAGCAACGCATATCTAGTAAGCTAGCAAGCTAACAACGGAAAGCTAGCAAGGTAGAAACGCAAAGCTAGCATGCTAGCAACGCAAAACTAGAAAGCTACCAACGCAAAGCTAGGAAGCTTGCAACGCAAAGTTAGCAAGTTTGCTACGCAAAACTATCAAGATAACAAAGCAAAGCTTGCATGCTATCAAAGCAAATCTAGCGAGCTAGAAACGCTAAACAAGCTAGCTATCAAAGCAAAGCTAGCGAGCTAGCAACGCACAGCAGGCAAGCTAGCAAAGCAAAGCTTGCAAGGTATCAAAGCCAATTTAGCAAGCTAGAAACTATTAGCTAGCAAGCTAGCAAAGCAAAGATAGGAAGCTAGAAACGAAAGCTAGCAAGCTAGCAAATCAAAGCTAGCAAGCTAGTATCATATAGCTAGTTAATTAGCAACGCCAAGCCATCAGGCTAGCAACTAAAATCTAAAAGCTTGCAACTCAAAGCTAAGAAGTTAGCAACGCAAAACTAGCAAGCCTACAACGCAAAGCTACAAACTTGAAACGCAAAACAATAAGCTAGCAACGCCAATCGAGCAATCTAGGAAGATAGCAAGGCAAACCTGGCAAGATGGCAACGCAAAGCTGCAAACTAGCAACGCAAAGTTAGCAATTTAGAAACGCATATCTAGCAAGCTAGCAACGCATATCTAGCAAGTTAGCAAGATAGCAACGGAAAGTTAGCAAGCTAGGAACGCAAACCTGGCAAGCTAGCAAATCAAAGCTGGCAAGCTAGCAACGCAAAGCTGGCAAGTTATTCAAGGAATGCTAGCAAGCTAGCTACGCAAATCTAGCAAGCAAGATACGCAAAGCAAGCAAGCATACAAGCAACGCAAACTATAAAAGTAGCAACGCAATGCTAGCAAGCTAGAAAAGCAAAGCTAGCAAGCTATTATCGCAAAGCCAGCAAGCTAGCAAAGGAAAGCTTGCAAGCTAGCAAAGCAAAGCTAGCAAGCTATCACCGCAAATCAAGCATGCAAGCAACGCAAAGCTAGCAAGCTAGCAACGCATATCTAGCAAGTTAGCAAGCTAACAAGGGAAAGCTAGCAAGCTAGCAACGCAAAGCTAGCCAGCTAGCAATGCACAGCAGGTATGCTAGCAACTTAGAGTTGGCAAGCTATCAAAGCAAAACTTGCAAGCTTGCAAAGCAAAGCTAGCGAGCTAGGAACGATAAACTAGCAAGCTAGAAAAGCAAAGCAAGCAAGGTAGCAAAGCAAATCTAGCAAGTTAGCATGTTAGCAACGGAATGCTAGCAAGATAGCAACGCAAAGCTAAAAAGCTAGCAACGCAATGCTACCAAGCTAGCAACGATAAACTAGCAAGCTAGCAACGCAAAACAAGCAAGCTAGCAACGCAAACTGGCAAGTTAGCAACGCAAAGCTAGCAAGCTACAACGCAAATATAGCAAACTAGCTTTGCAAAGCTAACAAGCTAGAACGCAATGCTTGCCAGCTAGCAACGCAAAGCTAGCAATCAATCAACGCAAACTATCAAGTGAACAACGCAAATCTAGCAAGCTCGCAAGCAAGCAACGCAAAGCTAGCAAGCTAGGAACGCAAAGCTAGGAAGTTAGCAACTCAAAGCTGGCAAGCTAGTAACCCAAAGTTAGCCATTAAGCAAGCTAGCAACGCAAAGCTAACAAGCTAGCAACGCAAAGATAGCAAGCTAGCAAGGCCAAGTTAGCAATCTAGCAACGTAAAGCCAGCACGCTAGATCGCAAAACTAGCAAGCTAGCAACGCAAACCTACCAAGCTAGCAACGCATAGCTAGCAAGCTAACAACGCAAATCTAGCAAGCTAGCAAAGCCAAGCTAGCAAGGTAGCAACGCAAAGCCACCAAGATAGCAACACAAAGCTAGCAATGTAGCAACACAAAGATAGGAAGCTAGAATCAAAAGTTAGAATGCAAGAGACGCAAAGCAAGCAAGCAAGAAACGCAGATCTGCCAAACTAGCAACTCAAAGCTAGAAAGCTAGCAAAGGAAATCTAGCAAGCTAGCAACGCAAAAATTGCAAGCTAGCATTGCAAAGCTATCATGGTAGCAAGGCAAAGCTAATAAGCTTGCAATCTAGCAAAACCAAATTAGCAAGAGAGCAACGCAAAACTAGCAAGCCAGCAACGCAAAGGTAGGAAGTTAGCAAAGCAACGCTAGCAAGCTAGCAACGCAAAGCTAGTAAGATAGCAACGCAAAGCTAGCAAGCATGCCACGCAAATCTAGTAATCTAGCAACACAAAACTGGCAAGCTAACAAGGCAAGGCTGGCAAGATAGCAACGCATAGCTAGCAAGCTAGAAACGCCAAGCTACCAAGCTAGTAACGCAAATCAAGCAAGCTAGCAACGCAAATCTAGCAATTTAGCAAGCTAAGAACGCAAAGTTTGAAGCTAGAAACGCAAATCTGGCTAGCTAGCAACGCAAAGCTGGCAAGCAAACAACGCAAAACTTACAAGCTAGCAACACAAATTTGCAAGCTAGCAACTGATATCTAGCAAGCTAGCAACCTAGCAACGCAAAGCTAGCAATCTAGTAACGCAAATCTAGGAAGCTAGCAACGAAATCTAGCAAGAAAGAAACGAAAAACAAGCAAGCAAGTAAAGCAAAACTAGCAAACAAGCTACTCAATGCTAGCAAGCTAGCAACGGAAATCTAGCAAGGTAATAACGAAAAGCTAGCAATCTAGCCACGCAAATCTAGCAAGCTAACAACGCAGAGCTGGCAAGCTAACAAGGCAAAGCTGGCAAGTTAGCAACGCAAAGTTGACAAGCTAGAAAGGCAAAGCTGGCAACTTGAAAAGCATATCTAGCAAGGTAGAAACCGATAGCTAGCAAGCTAGCAACGCAAAGGTGAAAAGCTTGCAACGCAGAGCTGGCAGGCTAGCAAAGCAAATCTGGAAAGATATAAACGCAAAGCTGGCTAGCTAGCAACGCAAAGCTGGCAAGTTAGCAACGCAAAGTTGTCAAGCTAGAAACGCAAAGCTAGTAAGCTAGCAACGCATATCTAGCAAGCTAGGAAGCTAGCAACAGAANGACTAGCAACCTAGTAACGCAGATCTAGCAAGTGAGCAACGCAAAGCTAACAAGTTAGCATCGAAAATCTAGCAAGGTAGCCAGATAGCAACGCAAATCTTGCAAGCTAGAAACGCAAAGCTGGCAAGCAAGAAACCCAAAGCTGGCAAGCTACTAACGCAAAACTGGCCAGTAAGCAAAGTAACCTGGCAAGCTATAAACCATAGCTAGCCAGCTAGCAACGTATATATAGCACGCTAGCAAACTAAGAACGGAAATTAAGCAAGCTAACAACGCAAAGCTAGCAAGCTACCAAAGCAAAGATACCAAGATAGCAACGCAAAGTTGGCAAGATCGCAACGCAAAGCTGGCAAGATAGCAAAGCACAGCAGGCAAGCTAAGCTAACAAAGCAAACCTTGCAAGATAGCATAGCAAATATAGCGAGCTAGAAACGATATGCTAGCAAGCTAGCAACGCAAAGCTAGCAAGATAGAAACGCAAAGATGGAAGCTACCAACTCAAAGCTAGGAAGTTAGGAAAGCAAAATTAACAAGCTTGTTGCGCAATGTTAGCAAGTTAGCAACGGAAATCTAGAAAGAATGCGACGCAAACTTGCAAGCTACCAACGAAAATCTAGTCTTCTTGCAAGCTAGCAAAGCAAAGCTAGCAAGCGTGCAACGCAAAGCTAGCAAGTTAGCAACGCAAAGCTAGCAAGTTGCAACGCAAAGCTAGCAAGCCAGCAACGAATAGCTAACAAGCTAGCAACGCCAAAATAGAAGATAGCAACGCAATGCTAGCAAGCTAGCAATCTATGAAGCTAGCAAAAAAAGCTAGAAAGCTAGCCACGCAAAGTTAGGGAGTTAGCAACGCAAATCTAGCAAGCCTACAACGCAAAGCTAGCAAGCTTGCAACGCAAAGATAGTAAGCTAGAAAAGCAAATCTAGCAATCTAGCAAGCTAGCAACGCAAATCTAGCAAGCTAGCAAGGCAAAGCTAACAGGCTTGCCACGCAAAGCTACCAAGCTAGCAAAGCAAATCTAGCAAGGTATCAAAGCAAAGCTAGCAAGCTAGAATCACAAAGCTAGCAAGAAAATACGCAAAGCAAGCAAGCAAACAAGCAACGAAAAGCAATCAAAATAGCAACGCAAAGGTAGCAAGCTAGAAACGGAAAGATAGCAAGCATTAAACGCAAAGCTGGAAAGCTAGCAAAACAAAGCTAGCAAGCTAGCACTGCAAAGCTAACAAGCTAGCAACGCAAATCTAGCTAGATAGCAACGCAAAAGTAGCAAGCTAGAATCGCAAAGCTAGCAAGTTAGAAGGCAAATGTAGCAAACTTGCAACGCAAAGCTACCAAGCATGCAAAGCAAAATTAGCAAGCTAGCAAAGCAAAGCAACAACCTAGCAACGCAAAACTAGGAGGTTAACAACACAAAGATTGCATGCTAGTAACGCGGTGGTAGCAAGCTAGCAACTCAAATCTATTAAGCTAGCAACGCATATTTAGCAAGCTAGAAAGCTAGCAACGCATATCTATCAAAACTAGCAAGCTAGGAAAGAAAATGTAGCAAGCTAGCAACGCAAATCTATCAAGCTAGGAAACAAAGCTAGCAAGCTAGCCACGAAAACATAGCAAGCTAGGAACGCATAGCTGTCAAGGTAGCAACGCAAACTGGCAAGCTACCAACGCAAAGCTAGTAAGCGATCTCACGAAGCAAGCAAGCTAGAAACGCCAAAGTGGCAAGCTTGCAACGCAAATCTAGCAAGCTAGAAACGCAAAATTAGCAAGATAGCAAAGCAAAGCTAGCAAGTTAGCAAGGCAAATCTAGCAGTCTAGCAAGCTAGCTACACAAAGTTATCAACGCGAATCTAGTAATCTAGCAACGCCAAGTTATCAATGTAGCAACGCAAAGCTACCAAGCTAGCAACGCAAAGCTAGCAAGACAGCAACGCAAAACTAGGAAGCTATCAACGCAAATTTAACAATCTAGCAAGCTAGCAATGCAAAGCTAGCAAGCATCGCCAAGCTTTCAAGGTAGCAACGCAAGAATAGCAAGCTAACAACGCAATGCAAGCTAGCTAGAAACGCAAAGCTAGCAAGCTAGCAACGAAATCTAGCAAACAGGAAACGCGAAGCATGCAAGCATCGCAAACCTAGCAAGCTATCAACGCAATTCTAGCAACGCAACGCAACGAAAAGCTAGCAAGCTAGCAACGCAAAACTACCAAGCTAGCAACGCATAAACTGCAAGCTAGCATTGCAAAGCTAGCAAGTTTGAACCCAAGCTACCAAGCCAGCAACGCAAAGTTAGGAAGTTAGCAACGCAAATCTAGCAAGCTAGCAACGCAAAGCTGACAAGCTTGCAACGCAATGCTACCAAGTTAACAACTTAAAGATAGCAAGCAATAAACAAAAGCAAGCAAGAAGCAAGAAACGCAAAGAAAGCAAGAGAGCAACGCAAAGTTAGCAAACTAGCAACTCAAAGATAGCAAGCTAGCAAGGCCAAGTTAGCAAGCTAGGACCGCAAAACCAGCAAGCTAGATCGCAAAGCTAGCAATCTAGCAACGCAATCCTACCAAGATTGCAACGCATAGCTAGCAAGCTAACAACGCAAATCTAGCAAGCTAGCAACGCAACTGGAAAGCTAGCAAAACAAAGCTAGCAAGCTAGCAACGCAACTGGAAAGCTAGCAAAACAAAGCTAGCAAGCTAGCAACGCAACTGGAAAGCTAGCAAAACAAAGCTAGCAAGCTAGCAACGCAACTGGAAAGCTAGCAAAACAAAGCTAGCAAGCTAGCAACGCAACTGGAAAGCTAGCAAAACAAAGCTAGCAAGCTAGCAACGCAACTGGAAAGCTAGCAAAACAAAGCTAGCAAGCTAGCAACGCAACTGGAAAGCTAGCAAAACAAAGCTAGCAAGCTAGCAACGCAACTGGAAAGCTAGCAAAACAAAGCTAGCAAGCTAGCAACGCAACTGGAAAGCTAGCAAAACAAAGCTAGCAAGCTAGCAACGCAAAGCTAGCAAGCATGCCACGCAAATCTACTAATATAGCAACACAAAACTGGCAAGCTAACAAGGCAAATCTGGCAAGATAGCAACGCAAAGCTATCAAGCTAGAAACGCCAAGCTACCAAGCTAGCAACGCAAATCAAGCTAGCTAGCAATGCAAATCTAGCAATCTAGCAAGGTAGCAACGCAAAGCTAGAATTTAGCAACACAAATCTAGCAACCTAGCAACGCCAAGCTTGCAAGATAGCAACACAAATCTAGCAAGCTAGCAACGCAAACCTAGCAAGCTAGCAACGTCAAAGCTAGCAAGCTAGCAACGCAAACTTAGAAATCTAGCAACGCAAAAATTGCAAGCTAGCATTGCAAAGCTAGCAAGCTAGCAACTTAAAGATAGCAAGCAAGAAACCAAAGCAAGCAAAAAGCAAGAAACACAAAGCTAGCAAGAGAGCAACGCAGAGCTAGCAAGCTAGCAACTCAAAGATAGCGAGGAATGAATCCAAAACTAGCAAGTTACAACGGAAAGTTTGCAAGGTAGCAACGAAAGCTAGCAAGCTAGCCACGCAAATCTTGTAAGCTAAAAACGCAAAGCTAGCAAGCTAACAAAGCAAAGTTGGCGAGCTTGCAACGCAAAGCTAGCAAGTTAGCAACGCAAAGTTAGCAACTAGCAACGCATATCTAGCAAGCTAGCAACCGATAGCTGGCAAGCTAGCAACGCAAAGCTGGCAAGGTAGCAAAGCAAATCTGACAGGCTAGCAACGCAAAGCTGGCAAGCTGGAAAAGCAAAGCTACCTAGCTAGCAACTCAAATCTGGCAAGCTAACAACGCAAGGCTGGCAAGCTAACAACGCAAAGCTGGCAAGCTAGCAACGCAAAGCTAGCAAGCTAGCAACCCAAACCTAGCAAGATAACAACGCTAAGCTAGCAAGAGAGGAACCCAACTTAACAATCTTGTAACCTAGCAATGCAAAGATAGAAGCTAGCAACGCCAAGGTAGCAAGGTAGCAACGCAAGAGTTGCAAGCTAGCAACGTAATTCTAGCCAGCTAACAACGCAAAGCTAGTTAGCTAGCACCGAATGCTAGCAATCAACAAATTCAAAGCAAGCAAACAAGCAAGCATCGCAAACATAGCAAGCTAGCAACGCAAAGCTATCAAGCTAGCAACGCAAAGCTAGCAAGCAAGCAACGCAAATTTTGCAAGAAAGCATTGCAAGCTATCAAGATAGAACGCAATGCTAGCAATCTAGCAACGCAAAACTAGCAAGTTAGCATGCTAGCAAGGCAAATCTATCAAGCTAGCAAAGCAAAGCTAGCAAGCTAGCAACGCAAGGCTAGGAAGTTAACAACGCAAATCTAGCAAGCTAGCAAAGCAAAGCAAGCAAGCTAGCAACGCAAAGCTAGGAAGTTAGCAACGCAAATCTAGCAAGCTAGCAACGCAAATCTAGCCATCTAGCAAGCTA
>NW_019739242.1:0-18270 GCF_002891405.2 Cryptotermes secundus
AGCCACACAGCGATATATAGCGTTTTGCAACATAACGTGACCGTATAGGGCTATATGGCCTGCCCGGTCTGCAACACTTCGAAACGTAGAGGGCAATATGGCCTGTCCGGTCCGCAATGTGTTAAGAATCACAGTTGCTATGATTAAATGATAAATTATTCTTTTAATCAATCATTTAATGGCCAATTAGTCTCTAAATTGTTAGTAGGCAATATTTTCAGAATTCAGTTGCATGAAATTCATATTTAATGAATCTCTATGGGAATGACTTTCTGGTGTTAAATTGATGTTTTCACAAAATGGGTGTTTAGAAAACTGACATCACTTTATTTGTAATACATTTAATGATTCTGCCAATAAATCAGACTACATAGTGTCATCAATTGCACCAAAAACTCTTTCTTCTTCTTATGAGAATTAATTTATACAGTTATTATATACTCCTTTCTTCACATAAGTAATTAATGAAACCTTTTTTCTATTCGCTTAGTGGGGGGTGGAGTCCAACTGGGTCCATTTGGCACGGTGGCCACTGATTGACCTATTGTAGCGTGCCCTGGGTGATTATGATGATGGAAAATTTGGTCGAATGAAGATTGGCAAGGGAAACCGAAGTACTTGGAGAAAACCTGCCCCAGCGCCACTTTATCCACCACAAATCCCACTTGACCACACCCGGGATCGAACCCAGGTCGCCATGGTGGAAAGCCAATGATTAATCGCTTGAGCTGTGGCGCGACATTTTAATGAAACTTACTTCATAAATAAATACAATCACATAATCAGTAATATCAAATTAATTTCTAAAGTAATTGACAGATGAAATAAATATTGAAAGAACCTCAGACAGGAATCAGAGCAGCTATGTCATTAAGAATCAAAGTGGCTGTGCCACAAGCAGTATGGTTCAATGTGTGTACAGTATGTGACATCACTTGCTAAGGATTGTAGTTGTTGATTGACAAATTCTGGTAGAGAGAAAATGTGATTTATCAGTTACTGTTTTAAACAGAGTCACACTAAGTGTAAGTATGAGTTTTGGAAGATCACACACTTCTTGCACTAAATGTAGGTTACTTACAAAATCAGAATTCGTCATTTATGGGAAATAATACATTGCCTATATTGGGCATGGCCTGTGACCAGAAAATGTATTTGCTAACTGCAGGATATTGTTATATCAGAGTTTCTCTGTAATTGGTAAAGAAACAGTCATATACTCTCCTATTTAAAATTTCAGGATGTATGATTTAGCTTCAGAGACATATATCACTACTCTGCAGATTGTTTCCAGCCTATATTGTATTGGCAAAAAGGAATACTTTATTGCAGATATATAACTGACACATATGTCCTTTAATCTTCATGTCATCTATTCACAATTGCTTCTTCTAAAGAAAGGATCTTAGCCCTGTGCCTGAGCTTATGTTTCTGCCTTCGGAAATTAGAAATTTAAAAATCACTGATAGTTGTAAGAAAATTATGCTGTCTGAATTGTTTGTTGCTGGAATCATATGCATGTAATGGGACATTCATTTCAGTTTTGAAAGTGTAATTTAAGGGTTCACACATAAGCTATTTTCTAGCAAAGGATAGAGATTGTAACTAAAGTAGCTACAGTGCCATTGTAGATCTCCAGACTTTACAAATTACTAGAGCACACAGACTAGTGTTATCAGTCTGTTACAGTCTCCACTAGCCATTTTCTGACAACAGCTTCTAATGCTATAACTATAACAGTCTCACTGAATTACTCCAAATAGCACTGTAACTACAGCACACATAAAGTCTTCTGAGTTGTCACAGCCAGACTTTCAACTGAGCATGAACTGCACAGAAAACACCATTCCTCTTTTTCTTGTTCAGTTGTTGATGCTTTTCAGGAATCTGCTGCTTAGAAATGGACATTGTTCAGTTGTTTTTTTCTAGGCCGCTGCCTAGAAATGAATGTTGTTTCAGAGCCATTCTGTATAAGGCTGTTTCTCTGGCTCCACAGTTTTTTCTTTGAGTATATATGCCATAGTATATTACAGATTATTATCATGATTGTTGTAGTTGTTAATAACAGTAACATAATCATTTTCCTTTATGTGAAGAACTTATTATTTAATTTCTGATTTTATTTTAATTTTGTCCAACATAGCCCCGAAATTTTGCAATGTTACTTTGTTGGTAATTGTTGACTTGCAAACATTATTTTGTGTATAAGTTGCAGATATGTTTAGCTCAGGCATGTTAAACCCCTTACTCATAAGGGCCACACTGAGATGATAAATGTATATTTTCTTCTCATGTAACTAATGACTTGTGCACTAGCATTTGTAAATAAGATAGGAGTAGTGGTTGACAGATGGGCTTTGCTCATGTGCTGTACAGTTATAGATTTTTTTACCCCAACCATTGCAATCAAGTGAGTAACACCCCTTCATATTCTGAAGGCCCTGGGCTCAGGTCTCACCATGGAGACTTGCCACCTTTACTGAGGCTTCATATGCTTCTCCACAGTTCTCTAGGTAAAAGGTAAAAAAGGTAAACTTGTCCCTGTGCTTAACCAATTAAGCACCATGCCATGAAGGTGTATGGGGGAGTGGATGTATGGATCCACATTTTTGTGACCTCGGTATTAATTGGAGGTGAGTGGTCCCTGTGCTTAACTAATTAAGCACTACACCACGAAAGCATATGGGGGAGTGGCTGTATAGATCCAAATTTTCTAGACCTTGGCACTAGTTGGAGGTGAGCAGTCGGCTTCATGACCTGGCCGTTTTACCCTGGGGAAAGAGCCCCCAGTACCCATTGGATAGGAGGCTGGGTGGGCCCCAGTGCCAGTCCGGACAGTGTGGAGAAAAAAATTCTTGGCCCTACTGGGACTTGAACTCCAGCCCCTCGGTCTTCCAGCCTAGCCACTTTCTATACCAACTACGCTATCCTGGCTCCCATGGTTCTCCAGGAACATACCAAAGTAATGCCTTAAATTTTGCCATTACAAGTTTCTTCCACGTCCTTTAAAATTTATTATTCACTGTTGCCCTCTCATTTGATGCCATATAATTCACATCCATCCAGTTGGTAATTTCATGTTTTCTAGCTAAGGCCACGAAAAAATTCTATGGGTATTCTCACATTAAAAGTGAAATTGTTTGCCACTAAGATTAGAAGATTAGAACTGCATGCATTGTGGTGAAGAATTGACCAATATATCTGTATATTGCATAATCAAACCATTTATTTCCTGAAGTATCCCTCAGTTTGTTAGCTTTTACTCTTTTTATCCTGGCTTGTCATTTATTTTGTCCTTTTTCCAGGTTTACCTCTCAAAAATGAAAATATCTGAACTTTACAGTTTATTTAGTTTTAATGTTATATTTTAGCGTCCTGTTGCACTGATTTATGTCCATGATTTATTCCAACCGTCTTACAGTGCATACATTTATTCACCTTACTCTTCTCTCTTGCACTACATGTTTCAGCACAAAAGTGCCATCTTCAGGTGCTTTTCGATGTACGTCAAACTACTTCATTGCATGCCCTGTTGTCTTCATACTAAAATAACTAAAATATATATTCATCATATATATTGATAAATTTTAAATATTAAAAATATTAAAACTGTTCAGGATTTGTCATCCTTATGTCGTATCTCAATACGCGAGTCACACCTATCTTCTTCTATCGGAGTACTCTTCCTACTTTCGTGTGTGTATTGTGCTTTGTGTTGTGTCTTGCTCCTGTGACTGTGTGTGTTATTTAGTTTTATTTCATTTCAGATGCATGTAGTGCTTTTGGCCAAAGCTGAACTTTAAAAATCATCCCCTTCCCCAAAGTATTTGATATATATAATTCCTTTTGATAAAATTTTCATGTTTTCTGTATTCATTTTCTCATTTCATTTTGAATTGTGCCTTTTGTACTAATTTGACTTGCTCATTCCTATCTGACTGTGGTACTCATTGCAGACTGAGCCAGCAGCCTTTGTGAACAGAGGTAAACTTTGTGTTTCTCAGCACATGATTTTCATTATAGAACACTTTGTTGTTGGTTCATTTTGAACTGCATGGCAAGGACATATATAATGAGGCGAGGGTGTTAAGTACAGTTTTATTGCATTTGGTAGCTGGATGGCATGACAAAAGCAGAGATGAGTGCAGTGTTGGAAAAATTCAAAATCCAGTCCCCACTCACTGGCAATGAACTGACAGAACCCATAGAGTTCAACCTGATGTTTGCAACACAAATTGGTCCCTCAGGGCTTGTCAAGGGGTGAGTAGTCTTTGTCTTTTGCTCTGTTTTTTTTAGCCTACATTCCTTGTTTTATAAGGCCATCTTTATTGTTGGTATAATCATAATGTATGTGTACACACGTGTATTCACACATTTCACTGCTCTGCTATAATAACTTTCAAGACTTGTCAGATTTTCATGTTACCATGTACAAAATGTGCCAGTGAAAGCTGGTACCCTCTCTCTGCGCTTCCCAAGGCCATATCGTCAGTAACACTAGTAACTGGCAGTCATGGTTTTGAAGCAGTGGGAACATTTTAAATGATTAGGTACTTTGGTAGCAGGGGGAAATGAAATTGCTGATGAAATCAAGATGATAATTGCAGTGGTCATTTGATGTTGTTCTGATTTTCAACACATTTTTAAGTCCATAACTGTGAGAAGAATATAAAAATTAAAGTGTAAAAAACAGTGATAGAACTGGCTTTAATGTGTGGATACAAAAAGTGGTCCATCACAGGATGTTATGTTACATATGTGGAAGAGACCATTTTTGAGGAAGGTTTATGGACTGGTAACTGAGCAAGGGCATGAAGAATCAGAACTAACCAGAAACTGATAGAATTATACAAGGGAGAGTCCGTAAATAGGTCACAAATGGATATAAAATATATAAAAAAAAAATGTGATATTTGAACCTGGAAAAGAAACATTTATTTCTTGGCATATCCTTTACCAAGATTGATACACTTGTCCCATCGCTTTACCAGCACATTGATACCTGCAGCATAGAAGTCTTTTGACTGTTGTCTCAGCCACTTTCGCACCTCCATTTCAACCTCTTCATCATCAGCGAAATATTTGCCACACATTTGTGAACCACTTTATGCAATAAGTACTTACCACTGTAAACAGGAAACATTTCTTAATGAATATCCTTTGCATTAAGTCCTTTTGACAACAAAAGACGCAGCAGAATACTGCTCTGGTAATACACTCCTCAAGCATGGTCACCATTTTGATTACTGAAACCAGCCTCTCAACATGTGCATGTGCGTCTGCTGGGCTGTGCTGTCTAATGATATATACGAGGGGGTACCCAAAAGAAACCGAACTTATTTTTTTTAAACTTATTTATTCAAATTTTAAGCACAAACCTTCAGTCCCCTTCAAAGTACTCTCCACTTACACTAATACACTTGTCTAGTCTTTTATTCCATTTTTCAAAACATTGTCTAAATTCATCTTTTGAGATGCTTGACAGCACCTCCGTCATTTTTTCCTTCACCTCAGCAACATCAGCAAAACGCTTTATTTTCATGTCTCTTTTCATTCGAGGAAACATAAAAAAAGTTTTAATCATTTCAGGACTCTTCTTTCAAAGCACAGCATGCTTCCACGCGACCTTGTTTTTGTTCAGCAGTCAGCAGTCGTGGCACGAATTTCGCAGCCACCCTTTTCATTCCCAAATCTTCTGTCAAAATTCGCTGAACTGAGCTCCAAGTCACTCCCGACAGCTCCACAATTTCTTCAATGGTCCGTCGTCGATCTTCCTTGANTTACCTTCTGAAGCAACGGTAGTCGGCTTATCGACTCAGGAATGTTAGCTCTATGCGCTCATAGCGGCAAAATGTACTACAAAAGCTCTGCCCACAAAAAAATTAGTTCGGTTTCTTTTGGGTACCCCATCGTGTATATATATACAGAAATCCTGTTATACCTGTTAAAGCTGTTATACTTCCATTTGTGACATTTACTGATTCTCCCTTGTATATAACTGCTGATCTGGTAGCAGATGTGATAAGAGAAGGCTGCAGTGATTGAGGCATGTGAATAGACTGCAAGGGTGGCCAAAAAATTCTTTTAAAGTAAACCAGAAGGTAGAGGAAAAGTGGAAAGACCCCAACTGACGGCTGAAAAGTGTAGAATGATTTACGAGGGCTGAAAATAAAGAGATGGAGGCAAAAAGCTGAGAGAAGAATGGACATCTGTCATAAAGAATGGTAAGGTTTTTGAATAACGATAGCCAAGTGTAAGAAAATTGTATGAATGTTGTGCCATTGAGGGTCAACCAGCCTCTACATTTTTGGTGTCTTACCATCAGTAACACCAGTAAATACCTGTGAACAACTGAAGTTGAAATGATATTTGTGTTGGATGTTGCAGTTGTATTTCATCATAGACCTTAAAATAGTTAAATTACTTTTATTAAGGTTAGTTCTCTAGAAAGAATATTAGCAACATGGGGACAAAATGAAATCTGCATTTAGTGCTCTGTTTGAGAGCAATAACTGATGAACAGGCATGTGTAATTTGGTACATAAACATTCTCACAAATTCTGCATGAAATTTGTTTTGTGTGTTCTATATTACAAACATGGTGATGGTGTGAACCTTTGAGGTTATATATTACAGAGTCAGATAGAGGAAATGTATAATTATTGATTACAAGCTGTCTAGGTGGTGAGCTGGGATAGTGTAGTTGGCAGGAGCGGCCCGTTTATAGGCACTGCGGAACTGCAGCACCCCCAATTTCCACATGATATTATCGATAACATTTATATAATGAGTCCTTTTTTCTTTAATTCTTCCTTTATACTTGTACAATACAATATATAATCCTTAAGCTTAATGTCAGTAGCCAAATCTTTGTATGGAACTGTGCGCTTCTGGAGCAGCACCCCCACTAATTTTAGCTACGAGCCGCCACTGGTAGTTGGTATAGTGACTGGCTATGGGCTGGATGACTGAGGGGTTGGATTTCAAGTCCCAGTATGGTAAAAAAAGTTTCTCTTCTCCATGTTGTCCAGACCAGCTCTGGGGCCCACCCAGCCCCCTATCCAATGGTTACCAGGAGTTCTTTCCGTGGGGCGTGAAGCTGACCACACCTCCATCTGCTGCCGAGCTCAAGAAAATGTGGATCTGTACATCCACTCCCCCATACTTTGTCATGGCATTGTGCTTCATTAGTTAAGCACAGGGATAGATTTTTGCCTCTTACAAGCTGTATAATCATCTCACCTTCTGATGACTTTTCCACATAAATGGAAGGGTTCAGAATAGTATCATACTGTAATTTATTCTTGAAACTTCTTTTTCATATATTGCTTTTCAGTACTTTTCCTTTGTGATACAGATCATAATAGCAGTCATCAGTGTCGTTTAGGATTGGTATGTGTACTTTGTTTACTGTTCATTGTGCCATCTTTGTTTACAGTTTCTTACGGCCAGAGACTGCACAGGGGATCTTTGTAAATTTCAAACGTCTGCTGGAGTTCAACCAAGGACGCTTGCCATTTGCTGCTGCGCAGATAGGGAATGCTTTCCGAAATGAGATCTCCCCCCGGTCTGGACTCATACGAGTCAGGTTAGCATGGCACCACATGTTTGGAAATATGATGTATTGTTAAATGTCCTGTAATGGACAGTGGGAATAACTTGCTGTATTTGTCAGCTGTGCACTGGACATTAAGTTTTGAAATGTATTCATTTTGAGGGGCACATGGTAGCATAGTTGGTTGAGGCTCTATGCTACAAGCCGGAAGTTTGTGGGTTTGATTCCTGATGATGTCATTGGATTTTTCAATTGACCTAATCCTTCAATGTGCACTATGGCCCTGGGGTCAACTCACCCTCTAACAGAATGAGTACCAGGAATCTTCCTGGAGAGTAAAGGGTGGCTGACACTTAAGGTTGACATCATTGCCGTCTTTGATTCTATTGTCTAGAAAATGTGGAAGCCTCGACATCTCACAACCCTATGGGCCTCCACAGCCTGTTACAGGGATAGCTTCCCCCCCCCCCTTTTTTTGGTGCCTGTATTCATTTTGAGTGTTTTCTTTTTGTTGGCAGAGAGTTCACAATGGCAGAAATTGAGCACTTCTGTGATCCGATGGAGAAGAATCATCCAAAGTTTGAAAATGTACAGGACACTGAAATGCTTTTGTACTCTGCTGCAAACCAGATGGATGGCAAGTCTGCAGAGCTGCACTCTATTGGGCAAGCTGTTAAAGAGGTTAAACAAAAACTTGTAGTGTTTCATCATCATCACACAAATAAATGTTGGGGGATATGCATACACCTCTTAAAATGCTAAGCATAAATTGCATGTAATCTTTCCATTACTGTGTGTAAATAGTATGTGTGCGTGCACTCTCACATGCACTCACCCATGTCTACTGGCACATTGGTATGAGGAGGCCATTTAAAAATAAAAAATAAAAAAGATTGCAGAAAAATTGGTAATGAATTTCTTCCATGTTCTCTAAATCTAAGCACTTCCAAATTTTAATTAATATTTCCATACTGCATTTAGAATGTTTTAACTAGAAATTGAAAATGTATCCCTCATTCAGAGTGTCATCAAAAAGTTGAGGGTCTAATATAAGGTTCACCATAATCAAGCAGATAAAATTAAGATTGTGGTCTTCTGATTATGGTATGTGTAGAGCCGCGCCATAGATCAAGCGGCTAGTCTCTGGCTTCCCACCGTTGTGGTCTGGGTTCGATCCCGGGTCTGGTCAAGTGGGATTTGCGGTGGACAAAGTGGTGGTGTGGCAGGTTTTCTCAGAGTACTTCGGTTTCCCCTCCCAATCTTTATTCCACCAATTGCTCAATAATCACCCTCACCTATCATCTGGGGCTGGTACAATAGGCCAGAAGTGGCCGCAGTACAAGGGACTTAGTCCCACCCACTAGCAATAATAAAAATAATGGTATATGTAGTCGTGTAGGCAGTTAGTAACCTTCCAGAGGGGCTGCTGCCCCCATTTTCAGTGTAAAAGTCAAGTAAGTTCCCCAGAAGCAGAATACCAGGTGTGAAACTGAATAGTTTCATAACCAAGAAAACAATCTTAATTTACATGACTGAGGAAACTTAAGATATCAGGTAGCAGAATCTTTGTCATGTTGCTCAGAATCATATATGTGTGACATGTTTCTTTGTGCTGTAGATCTGTGCCAGGTATGTTCAGTCACAGCACAGTTGCTTCATGCAGACATGCAGATATTTAGTATATCAATTATTGTGACAGGGTCTAGTTGCTAACCAGACTCTGGGCTACTTCATGGCCCGAATTCAGCTGTTCCTGATCCGCATTGGAGTGGACCCAGTCAAGCTAAGATTCCGCCAGCACATGGGCAATGAGATGGCCCATTACGCTTGTGACTGTTGGGATGCAGAGTTGTTGACATCCTATGTGAGTAGGTGCCATTATAAGTACATTCACATTCAGGATTCTTATCAGGGAAATTCTTCATTCAGTGGGGTTGTCATTAGTAGTTTTCAGTCATTTACAGCAGTTCTTTATGGTGCAGCAAGTTCCCAGTTATCCAGCATGTATGGGGTACAGGATATGCTTATTACATTAATCTCCTGGTTGTTTGGGAAGAAAGTATAGAAACTAAAACATAAGTCAAAGTAAAATATTTTTGCTCTAGTTCTTGTGTGGAAGTCTTCTTAGGCAGCATAATGAATTGGCAGGTTTTCACATTGCAGCTGATCACAGATTGAACTAACCTTTACTGTAATGGAACCTGTGTGATAAAGGATAACAAACAGCACTGCTAGTGGCAGCTGGAAGAACTACTGCATAGTAGATGAATTTATTCACATTCAACCTTATTTTTGAAGTAACTTTGTAAAAATAGTATATATTCTTTAAATGTTTTGCCAGTTGTGTGAGAACAGCAGATGCCTGAATAATACTGGATAACTGGGAGTTTACTCTGAGAACAATACCAAGACAATGGAGAATAGTACAGAATGAGGAGTTTCATAGTTCATGCTCTTTCCCCATTATCAGTAGATTGATAAAGTCAAAAAGTTGATGTGAACAGGGACATGTAACACACCTAGAGAGGAGGGGACTTCACAAACATTTTTGGTTTAGAATCTCATGGAAAGAGTCAGTGTGAGTGGTCAAGGCATGTGGAAGGACAGTATTAACCCAGTGGCTCATGTATAAAGGAGTACAGTAAAAAAGTAAAAAGTAAAGCTATCCCTGTAACAGGCCGTGATGGCCCATAGGGTTGTGAGACATTGAGGGTCCCATATTATCTAGACAGTCAGCTAAACAAATTAATATGAGCATATAATATGCAAGTTCTACATGTCTTATGAATTTATACTGCAAGGTATTTTGTAATTTGATACATTTTATTAAATATCATGTTTTTAACTCTTCTCAAAAAAACGGATTTGTAGCCCATAGTCTCTGGTCTAGAAAACCGAAATTAATGGTCATGGGGATTCGTTGCGCTGACTATGTGACACCCTCTGTCTGCTAAAGTTGGCACTAACTTCACTGACAAGTGGCAGTCACTTGGTCGGTATAGTTCGCTTGCGGACTAAAACCACGGAGTCAGTAAGTCAGCCCATAGTCAGGAATATAACTAACCACCATTTATAAAACTGCATGTAAGGAAAACAGGATCCAGTTTATGATGATTCAATTTATGATGGTTTACCCTGGAAATCACATTGTAAAAGGAAACAACTTTGTATTAGAGGGTGGACAATGCACGCTGTCATGAATTCTTAAGAGGACATATTGAATTTGGAATTTTGTGATGTCAGGTATACTGTATCACCTCATCTTCTTTGAATGAAACTCAACAGTAAGCTATATATACAGTGATTGATGGTGTTTGAGAATGAAGTTTTGATGACAATATTTGGACCTAAGAGAGAGAATGTAATGGAAGCATGGAGACAAGTTATGTGATAAAGTGCTTCATAATCATAATATTCACATAATATTCACACATTGTGCAGTGATCATTGACTTCTTTTGAGTTGTTGCATACTAGTTGTAAGACTTCCCGTGTTTCATGCAGAGGTAATTTTATGGCATCTGCCATCATTTCTACATCTTTGTGGGTGCATCATAATCAGTTAGTGACGTGAATATATGGTCTAGACACTAAAGATTGTTTCATTTTCAGTTTCTGATGTTGGCATGTCATTTTGTATTATAATACAATAAATAATTATTTATTGTTTCCAAGAAACCTTGCTTACAAGCTTGTAAACCTCTGTCATTTCTCATTTTAATGGAGACAATAATATGTTTACAATCTCTTTAACCATAAAAAAGGTATTTCAAGTGAATTATAGTGTATACTTATCTCACTGTCCTAGTGAGAGTGGCAGGGAGAATTGTGGTGGCAGTTTCAGTGATAATTCAAGTGGCAGTGATGTCATTGAGACTAAAACCATATGCACAAGAAGGGTACTGCAGTTGGTTGATTTTGAAAGCAATTTTATTGTGATCAGGATGCCATCGACAAACCATATGTTTCTAATACAGGGTGTTTCACTCGGGGCGGAACCCAGCATTTTGTTAATAACTCGGATACTAATAAAGATATTGCAACGAAATTTGGAGTGGGACTTACCCCAGTTCATGTGAAGTCTGGTGACATAACAAGTGCTGGAAATGGCCACCATTGCGTCCAGACAGCATTGGACTCGGCGCGCCATGTTTTGGAAAGTCCATGCCCGTACGTCAGGTGTCACTTCTTGGATGGCCTCACTTATGTTTGCTTTATACCTCTATGGTTCACGGTTTGTTGGTGTAAACTTGCACTTTCAAATGTCCCCACAAAAAATAATCAGGCGGCGTTAGATCGGGCGAGCGCGGTGGCCAAAGTCCCCTAGAAATGACGCGGTTGCCGAAAAAAGACTGGATTTCGGCCCTGCTTGCGTGCGAGGTGTGTGCTGTTGCTCCATCCTGCTGGAAATAACCGATGGATAATTCCTCATTGTCCAGTTGATTCACAAAGCAGTGGAAGATATCTAGGTACGCTGCTATAGTGATTGTCATGTCGAAGAAGATGGGTCCAATTATGCGCCGCCGAGAAATTCCACACCAAACACAAATCATCTTGGAATGAAGGGGTTCTTCGTGTATACCATTGGGATTCTCGCTTGCCCAAATGTGACAATTTTGCAAATTAACGTATCCGGAAAGATGGAACCACACCTCATCCAAAAACCAAGTGTAGTCCAGAATGTCCGGATTATCCTGGACAAGGGTCTGTAACCATTGACAGTACGCCACTCTTCGCGTAATCTGGCTCTTTTAACTCGTGCACCACGGAGATTCGGTATACATGAAGCTTAGATTTCTTCACAGCATGATAGCAAGTGCTTGTCGAAAGACCTGATTCCTGCGAAACTTGGTGCAATGACTTCTTAGGAGNATAGTGATTGTCATGTCGAAGAAGATGGGTCCAATTATGCGCCGCCGAGAAATTCCACACCAAACACAAATCATCTTGGAATGAAGGGGTTCTTCGTGTATCGCATTGGGATTCTCGCTTGCCCAAATGTGACAATTTTGCAAATTAACGTATCCGGAAAGATGGAACCACGCCTCATCCGAAAACCAAGTGTAGTCCAGAATGTCCGGATTATCCTGGACAAGGGTCTGTAACCATTGACAGTACGCCACTCTTCGCGTAATCTGGCTCTTTTAACTCGTGCACCACGGAGATTCGGTATACATGAAGCTTAGATTTCTTCACAGCATGATAGCAAGTGCTTGTCGAAAGACCTGATTCCTGCGAAACTTGGTGCAATGACTTCTTAGGAGATGCTAGCAGTCAGGCCTTCACATCCTGGATCATTTCCGCTGATATTGCTGGACGACCTCCTGTGTGCTGATCCAAAAGTGTCCCCTTGGTTTCAAGTTTTTTGGACAAGGCCCAAATTCTGGACTTACTCGGTGGAACTCTGCCTCCAAACTTTGCCAGGAGTTGTTGTTGACATGCCTTGATCGATTCTGTTTTCCAATATGCGCGCACAATAAACACTCACTGCTCCAGGGTGTACAGATCCATTTTTCCGTTGTGTACCCACTTCACTTCACACTGGCGAACAACACTCGAGAAGAACAACTGCAATGTCTAAACACCCTCAGCCAAAAGCGCAAAAACAAATGAGTCCAACAGAGCCAAGTACGAAGGGGCTAGACTGGCGCAACAGACCGGATGCAGATAAGGACAGCTGATTAACGGGTGCGACACATTGACACCGTTGCTACTCCATGTCGTGAGACTCAGACGGCGCATTACACACAGACTTCATTTCTCATGGAACAGATGTGCTACTTTACAGTAGTGTTAAAATTTTGTTGCAGTATCTTTATTAGTATCCAAGTTATTAACGAAATGCCGGGTTCCGCCCCGAGTGAAACACCCTGTATTATGAGTGTGGTTGTGATGGAAATGATGGGTCAAATACTAATATTTCTTCAAATTTAAATGTATTTGGAGACAATCCTGGTATTATTATAGTTTCAGTTGTTGCTGAAGTTACAAATATAATCTGTAGCTATGATCTCTTCAGAGTGTTATTTGAAGGAAAACTGGTCATGTAGGTATCATTAAAATATGTCATTTAAGTACCACAGATGATGTCACATCAAATGAAATAATAAAATTATGGGACCACATTATTAGTTCTGGGTTGTATAAAGTGAGAGGTTTTGAAAGGTACTACACATGATTAGTACACGTATTCCATACAGGTATTATATAAATTGGTCAAAGGTGTTTGAATATATAATTTGTTTGTAGATGCATACATTATATTTCAGCACTGTAATAAAGTTCCCAAGAAGAAAGGGTAAAAATGTGCTTAATTAATTAAGTACCACACCATGAAGGTATATGGGGGGTGGAGATATAGCTCCACCATTCTTGATCTTAGCACTAGGAGGGAGTGGTCAGCTTCATGCCCTGACCACTTTAACCCCGGGGAAAGAGTCCCTGTTACCAATTGGATAGGAGACTGGGTGGGCCCCACAGCTGGTCTGGATGCTGTGGAGTAGAGAAAAATGCTTTGCCCATACTGGGATTCTAACCCTGGCTGTCCAGCCTGTAGTTTGTCACTGTATTGACTGAGCTGTGATAGCTCTTCAAGAAGTGAGCATAGGAGGGGGTATATAAATCCGTTGTGATTAAAATAAGAAGGGGATTAGGGAGACATGTTGCAGGTTTTAGGAAATAAATATTTACAAAATTTATTTGGAAATCTTCAGGAGAAAGGGCCTGGACATAGATATGACAGTAATAATGAAATTTGTATTAAAGAATTATATTGTGATGATATGAATTGAATTGAAAAAGCATGTTACAGGACTGGAATTAGCTTCCTGGTCAGTGTTTGTTTACTAGTAACTATGAATGAATGAATGTATGAGGAGTAGGCCTTCTCAGCCCTTGCACCATGACCTACAGTGGTCTATTGTGCTTTACTAGTAACTATAGTATGAAACTCTTTACTTTTCAGGGCTGGGTTGAGTGTGTGGGATGTGCCGATAGGTCTGCTTTTGACTTGACGCAACACACCAAGGCTACTGGTGTACGGTTAGCAGCAGAGAAAAAACTTGCTGAACCAAAAGTTGTTGATGTCACAGGTGAGACATCGATCTTTTTGTCTGGTGCATCCTGTGTGCCTTTATAGATGATAATTTGAAGCTCTGTATATAATGCCTGTTATGCCTCCACCTCTCTTTTGTGAAAGGAAATTATAAATTTTTTTTTGCATCTCATGACCTCTCCCAAACTCACTTGGTGCTTTAATCAGTTTTCATTTTTTATCATACAAAAAAAATTAAGTCTGGTGATTTGACTGCAGGAACAATGTCTGTATTGGTCTGTAAATTTTCATATTTAGCGTGCCACTGTTAAGATCAACAGCTACTCATCCATTTGCAGATAGAAGTTATTTTTTTAGAAGAGATTTATCTGAATTCCTTTCCTCTTGTCCAGGAGTTGGAAGGGACAGGCATACAAAGAATAAGAAACTAATTGACAAACAGGGACTCCAGGTGGGGTATGTGACTGTACAATTTAACTCTTCCCTCCTGTTGCCTAATTTTCCACTAGGATGAGACACTGCCCTGACAGATGTATGCATGTGTATATTGGCAGTGTATGATTATTCCCCATGCTAACCCTGATGGAGACGATGAATGTCTCCAAAACACTGGTCTTTAGCTCTGCATTGACATGGCTGATCATCTGATGATATTTTAGTAAAAAACTGTGACTCTTCACATGTACCATCAATGTAAATTATTTATGCCATTACATCAGTGAACTGATTGTATCCTTAACTCCACATTGACATGGCTGATCACCCAAGAAGTCTTCATTGCATACCATCATGAACACTTCCCATCATATATAATTAAATGCTGTGTCAACCTATGTGGGATTCCCCTGTTACAGAACCTCAAGTGAACAAAGGTGCCATAGGAAAAACCTTCAAGAAGGATGGAAAAGCTATAATTGATCATTTGGCAGTATTAGACAAGGATGGTTTGCTAGAGTTGGAGAAGTCTCTGGCAGATAATGGGTGAGACTGCACTGTGTACATGTCTATATAGAATAAATTAGAGCCTATGTCATCATTCCCATCATTTTCCAGGAACATTTCCTCTTCTGTGGGCCATAACATTGCAAAGCCATTTAAATATTCTCCCGCAGTCATTTATCCGGAATTTGCTACCAGCCTCTGCTTGATCTCTCTATATGCCTTTCACTTTGTCACTATTTTGTTGTTGACCTTGATTTTGTTTCTGCATCTCATAATTCCCTTGCACTTTTGTTATTGTTCAGTCATGTAATATGGCTAGATTACTGTACTGTTGGGTTCTGTGATATTTATTCCGATCCCATTACTGCCCCTTGTATTTCTCCTGCATATTGCAGTCTTGATTCATCTCAGTTTTGATCTGTATTTTATTATTCAGTTATTATGTCATCAACATTGGAGGTGCAGAGTTCCAGCTGACCCCTGAAATGGTGTCCATAAAACAACATCAGAAAACCATTCATGTGGAGGAAGTAATACCTAGTGTGGTGGAACCATCCTTTGGCATTGGACGAATAATGTATGCCTTGTTCGAACATAACTTCATAATGCGTGAAGGAGATGAGCAAAGAACAGTAAGATTGCAGATTGTACCTAGTATAAATATTAAAAATAAGTTAATATTTTATCTTGGAACTTTAAGAGTTAACAATTTGAGTTGCCAGAGCATTTAAAAACTTTATAAATAAATAAATTAACATTTTATAAAAATCCAACATCATCTGTACTTTGTCAGATTCAGATGAGAGAGCTCTGGTTAAGGGAAATTTTTGGGGACTTGGCCTGGCAGAAAAATAGTTACTGAGGCCTTGGACTTTCTGAAGCTGCTGTCCAAGGTGTGAAATTTCAGAACATAAGTCCGTTGGGCATTAATTTAATGGGACTATTTTTTTTATTGCTAGTGGGGTGGGACTAAGTTCCTTGTACTGCGGCCACTTCTGGCCTATTGTACCAGCCCCAGATGATAGGTGAGGGTGATTGGTGGAATGAATATTGGCAGGGGATACCGAAGTACTCAGAGAAAACCTGCCCCAGCGCCACTTTGTCCACCACAAATCCCACTTGACCAGACCTGGGCCGCTGCAGTGGGAAGCCAGTGACTAACCGCTTGAGCTATGGTGTGGCCCCAATGGGACTGTAAGTCTGGAAGTTGTATGTTGAGGTGTAACTGTACATTATCAGATTTTGATGAAATTTAGTTGAAATAACTCAAAATTATCCTTCATTGTCCACTTGAGGCTGTTACTTGAAATTAAAGTTAATTATTTTTAATATTATTGTAGTTAGGCAATTTAAAAAACGTTTTAGAAGGTTCTAGAATTTATGTATGCTATACACATTTTTCTTTTACATGATGGATCATGTATGCGTGGAAGTGACATTTTGTGAGTTTGTTTTCAGTGTGTCATTCATGTTCATCTGAATTCAGTTATGCAGGCTCTCTCAGGCATAGCAGATACAAATAAATGAAAAATGTGAAGTTCAAAGTAAAATTTAAATTCATAAAATTGAGTGTTTTGGATGCCATGTATAAAGTACGTTAACTTTCTTTCGCAGTTCCTGTCTCTTCCTCCTGTGGTGGCACCATTCAAATGTTCAGTGTTGCCACTAAGCAACAATACAGAGTTCCAGCCCTTCATCAGACAGCTATGTGAGTTTCAAAGCAGCGGATATCACAAATGAGCGAACATATTTCTAGGTTGAAAACAAGTAAATCTTTACTTGAATTTGAGATCCAGCCACTGTTAGTTTCAAAGTATAGCTTGGGTATCTTTGCATAAGTAGCATATTGTGCTATAGAAACATTTTGAATATTCTTCCATCATTGACATCCATCAGTATGTATTACTGTCATTTATTTTCTTGCAAATGTGCTTTAGTCTTCAGTCCCTACCTGTATAGGTATAGATCTTATTCACTTGTGGTTGTCAAAATGTCTTTTAACCCTTAGAAGTACCAGCTTTATTTCTTGCAGTGGGAAGCCATCATTTTCGGTTGTGAGAGCTGTAGCATTCAAATGTAAAGAAAAATCTCAACCATGTCTGATTATGTAATTCAGATAGAATGCCAGTAGACATCACATGCCATCAGATACCGCAGTTTTTATAAAGGAAAGGTCAAATTATTGAGCTTGATATTTGTATGGTTACCATTCCATTCAACTTAAGTAAGTTACATACCGGATGAAGTCCAAAAAAAAAGCCAGTAATTCGGAATGTCACACACCATCGTCAGAACCCTTTAGAATTGACAAAGTCCAAAACCCAGTAATTCTAACATTTCTTTAACAGCTAATATTTCTCTTCATACAGTAAAATATTATCAGTGCTGCACAGCAGTTTTGTAACTCAGTGCACTGGCAGAACACTGCTGTGCAGGTTGCAGGCCGTACTAATTCTGCCTGTAAATAATCAGCCATCACTTTTACAAGAAATACTTAATGTACTCACTCTTTAATAGTATCTTCCAAAGATATTGACTATCAAATAGTGAGTACATTTTTTGGACCCCTCTGTATTTGTTATGATTGAATATTGAGTACGCAGAGCCCCTAGTTTAATGTAAGAGCATAAAAAGCTACTGTTTTAGGATGTGAGGCAGTTTACTGGTGTTTTTGAAGAACATACTATCTCCATCTTCAGGATTAAGAGTAAGCGGAAAAA
>NW_019739242.1:18301-31949 GCF_002891405.2 Cryptotermes secundus
TAGGTGTTCCCCTTTTCCTTCACCTGAGGACGGAAACAGATCCAGTTTCCGAAACGTCATGTTTTTATTTGTTATCTTAAAAACTAGGACGATGGATAAAGTCCAGAAACCCAATATATCATTCACCATTCTGTTTCCTACTTGGTTTCTTTCTTGGCTTTTTCTTGAACCCTGAAGATGGGTATAATATGTTCCTCCAGACCACTGATACATTTCTACTGTCCTACATGATATCACATTACATTAGATAGTATTGTCTGTAGTTGTCATCATGAAATCCTGAATTTCATGTAAGAAAACAGGCTGGTTTTTAAAAACTCATCACTCAAGTGCTGATGGGGGTCATGGTGATATAATAATAACAGACACCACAGAAATCCATGGAGACAGGACATTTTGGAAACCCCTATATAGGTGATTGGCACTGTGGCCAGATTTTGAACGTGAAGATTATGCAACTGCATGGTATCCGATAAATGAAGGAACAGCTAAACAGTTTTATGCTTCTTTTCAGCCCAAGATTTGACAAAGTTGGATGTATCTCATAAAGTAGACGACTCCAGTGGGTCCATAGGGAGGCGTTATGCTCGGACAGATGAGATAGCCATTCCATTTGGAGTGACTATTGATTTTGATTCTCTCAAATCTCCACATTCTGCAACTCTGCGTGAGCGTGATTCCATGGCACAAGTTAGAATACCTGTAAGTGAGGCCTTTCAGGCACTTAGTTGAAACTGGGCCAGCTCGCCTCATTCAGAAGGTTGCTTTGGTCACCAAATGTAAAACAGAAAGTAGAAAGTGTGATGACAGAGTGGGACATTGTTTAGCTTTAATAATGTTAGGTGAAAAGTATCAGTTATAGTACTCCCTATTATGCTTTTTTTTTTACCCTACTTTTTCTTACATCCAAATTTTAACTCAGTACTTCATTCTCAAATGCCCTCAACTATTTTCACCATACTGAAGAAAACCAGGTCTCATAAGTCTTTCCTAGAACTTGTTTTGTGCTGTGTTAGAATTGCTTTGGTTAAATTGGTGTGAGGTGAAGAAAGTGAGTAGGGTCACATCAAGGAACATCATGTGAAGAGTTGTGCAGGGCTCAGTTGTGCTTATGTTCTCAAGGAACACGAATTCTGGATAAAGTAAAAAAACAAAAGTAAGTAAGTAAAGCTATCCCTGTACCAGGCCGTGAAGGCCGATAGGGTTGTGAGATATTGAGGGTCCCACACTATCTAGACAATTGGCTCAAAGATGGCGGTAACATTGTCAGCCTTACGTGCCGGCCACGCTTTACTCCCCACAAATTCTGGATAGAACTCATAAAGCCTATTTCAAGACCTACAAATCTTTTGTTGTTAATGCCATATGTGGTCAAACAAATTGAACTGTTACATTATAAAGTTGCCACGATTATACAGTGAGGAGGAGCAACCATAAATAGGCACCATTCATAAAATAAGGCTTTTAAGTAATGATTTTAATTTGGCAGTCACCTGCCTTGTTGTCAAAACCTTTATTTTAAAATCATGCCGGTTTGTATGTTTCAGCTTGATGACCTACCAAAAGTGGTGCGTGATTTAGCGTATGGGAAGACTACTTGGAGTGCTGTGGAATATATGTTCCCAAAGTTTGAGCAACAAGAATCAGTAACAAAAGCTGCGTGAGTGGAGTGGGGATATTGTTGATACATTATAAAATGCCACAATAAACATAAAATTAACAGTATGCACTTTTTTAATTTCCTCCTCCATTGCAACAAAGAAGTTAGTGTACCTTACAACTTTCTCTGTAGTGCCCATATTGTGATATCACAGTATGATAAAGACATTTTGGTGATAAGCTTATGTGGCTGAAACAAGGCAGGTAGTGCAATGGGAGACTACCAGGGTCAAATAAATGCCATAAATTTTGAGGAATGGGGAATAAAGAAATTAATGGCTCATCTTCCCCCTCACTAATTGTCCTTGACATTGCACCTTATTACTGTCTCCAGACTGACAAACCATCATCACATGCAGTAGAGGCAGACATGACTTCCTGGTGCCACAAGAATGGTGCGAACTGTAACAAGACTGAGAAAAAATAAGCGCACAACCTCCAGTTGAAACTCATACAGTTGTTATGACTATTTCCTGTGTAATTTAAATGCCACAGAACTCCATGGGCCAAAATAAAGAGGACTATGCATGGAAACAATCATAAGAGACCTGAGGCTGCAAAAATTACAAGTGAAAAAGATGGAATGGCACTTGTGACAAAGGAAGACAGGGAACAGTTTTATGAACACAGAAACAGTTGAAAACCAATATTGGAAAGGAGATGGGAATATTCCAGAGATGACAGACCATACTGTCATTAACCTAGGTCCTGGCAGTGACAGTGATAATGACTGTGAGAACAGTTATGCTTAATCAAGGTGAAACTGACACTTAGTACAGTAATATTATGCTGGATGAAGACAGTGATATGACACTTGCACAGCCACGGCAGAGTTAAGCAGTGAATGTTTTGGCTCAGGTAGCAGCAGCTAAGCCATGCTTTTAATGGTTCAGATTTCCTCCATTCCTCACAAGTCTGAAGATTAGTCTTTTACTGTAGCCTTAGTTTTTCTTACTGTATTTCTGAACACATCTGATACNCATGTTTCAGATTCCTCAGAAGTCTGATACCTCCATGTGTGTCCACAAAACAGTTATGTTATCCAAAATTTTGCATTTACTTAACCATAATCACGGTGGTGAAGACAAAAATGTATTGTTCCTTGCACCTCTTGGATTAAAGAGCATCATTAGAATGGTACATGGTATTTTCCTTACATGTCCATACTTTATTCATTTATTTTTACAAAACAGTCAAGTTCTGTTCCTACATAATCCATTCCAATATGTTTCCTGATGTTACTGCTCCTGCTATACATGTTCAAAACAAATTGGCAACACTACAGAATCTCCCTACTCTTTCTTGCCAAACATCAAGAGATATTAATCTTACTATAACTGAAGACTAGCAGCTATTAGCCACTCAGTCCCATTTCTTAATGGAGCCCATGCGTTTACTATAGTTGGTGAGAATGTTTATCAAGATACAGATAACATTCATGCAACTGTTATAGTAAAGTGACAAGTCTTAACTAACAATGTATTTTGTGAAAGTCTTTCCATATTTAATTAAAGTAAAATGCAACAGACATACTATTTCTATTAGTTTTACACATATAAAATGTGTAAAAAAAAACAGTCATACCAGAATAACAGAAAAGTTCCACTGACAACTCAGTCAGTAGATCAAGTCCTTGCAGTAAGGTGCATTCACATTTCCTTACCAAAGGTCACAACTGCATTCTCATAAAGCTTGAGGTACTTGATCCTACATATCCTGCACATGAATTAGCACACTGCTTAACAACAGAGATTGCTCTCAGATCTCTCCTTTAGGAAAAGACAGGGACCATTGAGAATGTAGTCCAGCTTGATTGATTATTAATGTTTATATAAAAAAGAGGAAGCAATTCAAATGCTTCTATGTCAATTGTACCATGTAAAGTTTTCTTCTTAGTTTGGATCCATATAAAGATGTCTGCACACTTGTGATATTGGTATGTCTGAGACAGGAGGTATACCCCCTTCAGGTACCATTTTGTCCTGTAGGCTGACTGCATGGGGATCTGTTACTGTGCGAAGGTCACCAAGTGGTGGTGTCATGGTGAGATTGATAGCAGGGTAAATGACAGCACCAAACAGTGCAATTGCCAGACCAACATGAATCGGTATAGCAATGGCCCAGTACTTCTGTGGCCAGTATGTAAGTCCCAGAGAATGCAAGAAACTATCAGGAATTATGGCCCAAACAAAATAGAGTGCAAGGGCTGAATAACAGCAAAGATACAGTACAAAGCCATAAACAGCTCGGCTTGGAGTGGGAGCAGGTGTGTGTTCTGGCATTGTCAAGTCTGCAGAAGTTCACACGAACATGTTACCACAGTCTTCAAATTCATCCAACCAGGCATTGCATGCCACATTAACTTCTAGTAATGGCTGTACTCTTCACTTCTTGCTGGTCCAAACTGCTCCATTGTTTCAGTAAGCAATATCAGGTTCTCCATAAGTGAAGTAAGAGAAACTCGCAGCTCACTGGCTTTGGAAGCACACAAACCTCTGAAAAAAAAAATACACAAAAATCAATGCTATGTTGTAATTTAAAGTTAGTGGCAGAAATGAATCTGTGGGTTGAATGCATGCCCTACAAAAAAGTAAATTAAAGTATTATAAAACTGCTGTTTAATTTTAAAGAATACTGCCACGCCACAGCTTAAGCGGTTAGTCGCTGGCTTCACACTGCTGCGGTCTAGTCAAGTGGGATTTGTGATGGACAAAGTGGCACTGGGGCAGGTGTTCCCCAAGTACTTCAGTTTCCCCTGCCAATCCTCATTCCATCAAATTCTCCATAAGCATTATCACCAGTACAGGTACAATAGGACATATGGAAGCCGACGTGCCGAGGGGACCTAATATGGATTCCACCTCACACTATATGAAATCTCAACTATTGTACTCTACTGTAATCTACTGTAAACAATTGTAGGTATTGTAACTTTATTCTCTTATTGTAATCAGCCAATGTACAGTAACTGACTTGTCCTATATCATGTAACAATGATCTATAGAGACAAAATAAATAAATAAATTATTAAGTGATATAAGAGGCCCTGCAATGAACACTCAGTTTTTTATTCTTGGCACGGAAACTAAAATTTTTGTCTGGCTCTGTGGCACATCCAGTCTCCTAATGAGTATCATGGAGCTCTTTCTCTAGTAGAAAAGGCGGCCACAATGTGAAAATGGCTGTTCACATCTGCCTACCACCATGATCAAGAACCTCAGTGTTCTCTCTGTATTTAAAAAGGTGAATTGCTTGGGTATGTGAGAAACATTACTCTGATCATACAGCTGGCATTGCACTAATATCACTTACATATGGGAAATAGTGAGCTACAGACACTAAGAACATTTGCTTGTGCAGATCCCAGAACATGAGCTTGAGCCAACCGATGACAAACTCTACCAAAATTGTATACCACAATATTAAACTACTATAGCAATCACTCTATTACTATTTGTATAACTTGAATTAATGGAAATTGTACCCAGTTCTTTGGACTAAGTAGATGGAAATACAACTCCTTGGTTCTTAATATTCTAAGTTTCCTCACATTTTTAATATATTTCCTTCCAACTGTATGTTCTTCTTCACACCACTTCTCTTTGGCTCAGGATCAACTCGCAGAACCTGATATGCTATATCTGCCTCCCTAATTGATGGGAATGGTACACTAATTGTGCTGAATTATTAGTTAAGTCATACATTCTGTAATACTGGCCTATGCATAACAATAAAACCACACTAACTCCACAGAGCTGGGTCCTTGTGAAGCCACCAGTTGTGCAGTTACTGAAGAATTTCCCAACATTTTATAAGTCCTCCTAAGGTCCCTGTCCTCAGTCAGATGCAGTCCATACCACCCCTCCTATCCCTCTAAGATCCATCTTAATATTATCCTCCTACCTACATCTAGGTCTTTCTAGTTGTAGGCCTTCAGGCTTTCCCAACAAAACTGTATATGCATTCCTCTTCTTCTCACCCATGAATGCTACATGCCCTACCCATTTCATCCTCATTCTAGCTGGAGAAGAGATTATAAACCTCCTAATTGCACAGCTTTCTCCATCCTATCACTTCATCCCTTTTGATTCAAATATTCCCAACGCCATGTTCGTCCCTTAAGTCACAAACGCATTACCCTAATTGTCTCCTTGATTTCCATCTGAATCAAAATCTGACCTGTTACTGCCATTCCCAAATATCTGAACTGTGCCACATTTACAAAGGCTCTATCAACTGTCTTCCACAAAGGCACATGGCTAACGTAATCAAAACATTGGTCAAATATGTTTCGACCAAACATCACCTCTTATCAGGCTTACATTTCTCTAAAGTCTAACCTTGCATACCACCTGATCGCTCTGTCCATCCAACACCCGTATTTGTTCTTTAAATGGGTTTTCATAATTACTAGTGCAATGCATAGGCCAACACGCAAAATACCAAAGGATACGCATTCAATTCACCTATCACGTCCATATTTCGTATGTACAATAATGCGTGAAATTTCTCTTTTCATAGCGCTCCATACAATTTACAAAGTAGCCATGGGTCACTAAGCACGTTCCAACTGTTCCAACTATTGACAACACACCTAGCGACACCTAGCCAATCCACACTCATCGCCCCTCACAGCGCTCACAGCTGCGGACGGTACAGGGTACACGCACGAATTACTAAATTCAAAGGAACGTACCTAAACTTCACAGTTTTTCGTGTTGTTTCTGATTCTGCAAGTAGCCAATAATACCGAGAGGTATCGCTAGTAGTGTTGTTATCAGTGGTCCTCACCGTCCTGACCCATTATCCTATCGCTAATAATACTGAAAGGTACCACTAGTCCCACTAGTAGTGCTATTATTCTTACTTGCCTTAATCTCTGTCATGTTCTGCACTTCTACACCTTACCAATCCCTGTTCTACGCAACGTGTTGTGACGTCACTAGAATAATTGGCGAGAACGATGAGAAGGGGTTGAAGAGAGAATAGTGTTTCGTCGATTTGTGCGTGTAGGCAGTTAGTCGAAACAGGTGCTGAGTAAATTTTGGGTTTCAGGAATAATATGTGATCTGCTTTTCTAGTAAGGTGTTCATATTGTGCATCAGTGACAAGAAATGAGTGACATCGTGCAAAACAAAGCGTTAAGGATGCTTCGCAGCTTGCTGTCAGTGCTCATGGTCATTTGAGTGAAACAAATGGCCTACTTAATGAGGCTTTCTAAACTGGAGTAATTTAATAGTCTGCACAGAACTTACGGTATTATCATGTTTACTTCATACAACACCATAAGTTTATGTAATTTTGAACTCCTCTTTTTTTTTAACAGTTGGCATTTTAGTTATGTAGAGTGTTAATTAGAAAATCTGATTTCAGGATCAGAGGTGAGCCCTGCATATCATAATGATAGTGTTTACCTATATAAAAGCGTCATATTAATATTGTGGCAGTTTAACGGCTTCATTTTATACATCGTTATGAAGTGGTGGGTGACCATGGAAAGCATTTTACTTTTCATAAGTGATTTTTTTTGTACTGATTTCTTTGCTTCATGTGTAAATTCTCACTGAGTTAATGCAAAGTCCAATTCAGAAATATTGTTTATGGCTTTACAGAAATCACTTTTGTATGAGGAACAAAGGCAACAACATTAAAATATTCTTCTTATAAAAAGATCTACCAGAAGGTACTCAGAAAAGAGAGCCCTTAGAAACTTGCATAACAAATTATATACATCATATGCTTCCATTTTCATAGAGTATGTACTACTTCAAAAAAAACATGCAAGTGGCAACATAAACTGCTTTAAACCCACTCATAGTCAGTTACAAGACACAGACCTGGTGTTAATGTACCAATTACTGATGTTAAAGTCTATCAAAGAGCAGTCTGCTGTTCAGGAAGAAAAAGTATACAGAATCTCAAAATTGAACATATATATTTTTTTACAATCAGTGCAACAATATTTCATTATTTATTTATTTTTATAGCACCCACTACATATTTCATATACAATTTGTGTATATGCAACAGGATACGGTCCTTGAAAATATCAAAATTAAGAGCTTATCTATGATAGACAGCAGTTTATCAAAATAATCCATCATGAGTCACACTTCTTATTCTATTGAAGAATTAGATTACTAAGGAATGAGCAACACTATAGTGAAGCATATAACTTAAGCCTTTATTTAATTGTCTCTGTGTACACAAATTTATTGGGGACGCGGTAGCGTAGTTGGTTGATGGGCTGTGCTAGAAGCCGGAAGGTCATGGGTTCAAGTCAGTTGACCTAATCCTTCCAGCCACACTAGGCCCTGTGGTTTACTCAGCCTCTAACAGAAATGAGTACCAGGAATTAATTAAATAATTTTCCTGGGGAGTAAAGAGCAGCTGGCACGTAAGGCTGACAACCTTACCGCCATCTTTGAGCCAATTGTCTAGATAATGTGGGACCCTCAACGTCTCACAACCCTATGGGCCTTCACGGCCTGGTGCAGGAATAGCTTTACTTACACAAATTTATTAGTCAAAAGGATGAGAACGATCTCGTTGAATGTTCCCACAGTATTTTGAATAGGTGGAAACTGTTGAACGCACGTGGCATTAGCAATGGTTGAGGTTGCCATTTAACATTTGAAGAGGTATACATTGCCAGGTATTCACCAAATTCCTAAGTAACTAATCAGTGATGTTTTAAGATCTACAACCATATTAATTATGTTGGGAATGAGGGAGAATTATATTGTAATGTGGATGGACACAGCGTTGCTAGGTAACTGACCACGAAACACCTCATAAGGCAACGATGGGAGTGCGGCATTTTCTATGGAGTCCGTGCCACGACCACCAGTTGTAAAGTAACTCTGATGAGTTATACTAGATATAGGGCATAATCTGCTGGACTGAGCCTGGACTGATATAGGCCATGTATATATTTAATACATTCATTATCATGAATTAACATTAACAGGCGCAGTACACTTTAGAACAGTAAAAGCAACACAAGACGCCACGAACAAACACAGGACGATACCAAGGTAGGATGAAACAACAAAATCCTTAAAATATATATGTATATATACAATAGGATTGCTGAAATAATACAATACCCATAATATATTTGCAGAATCTCCTTCTCAAGATAGACAGGCGGCACAGGTTCAGCCCCTATCAAGAAAGATGATAGGAGAAGGGACACGAACCTACTTGGTTTATAAATTGTAACTTAAATAACAAAGTTTAAAAACTTAATATACCAAGAAAGCTGCTGTAGTTGTGGAAAAGTTGGATTTTGTATATATTGTGCATTACAAACTTTGTGTGTATATGTATTTTAACACTCAAAACACCCATTGTGATAGTAGTTTCCAAAAAAGTATCGATGTTCCCTCTGATGATGGTCTATAAGGACCGAAACATGTAAGGGCTTTGAGTTTTCAAGTAGTAAAAACTCCAATAGTCACACTGGACGGAGTTGTTTTGTCTTTGTAATCTGTTATCATGTTTAACATGTAAAATGTAAATATCCTTTACATTATGACAATGACTTACTACTACAGTCATGACAAAAGACAGGCCCGTCCTCTCGTCAGAGAGGGCGCCCCACAATAACTAGACCTAAACTGTCAAACAGTCATAAATATCTGGTCATGAGCCCCAGATTGGGCTCGACACCAAGATTGACTGACTGACTGAGCGTCAGTCGCAATGTGACTATGACTATGACTTTGACATATGAGTTAGCTGAAGTCTAGCAGTTGCCGAGAACACTTGACCGAGATCAGTGGGAAATGTGATAGTGATGAAGAAGCGTCTAGAGGACATTATAAGTGACAATAATTGGCACACTGTGAATTGTCTAAGTGTAAAAGCGAGTGCCTAATAAACATTCCCCAAATCCAAGTTATTTGTCGCGTCACACACCCAACACGCGACAACTGGTGTTACAGAAGTGGGATTGAACGTAAAACACGCAATCAACACGCGATTTAGACAAACAAAAAATGGTCTCACAGAAGATGATGGAACTCCTGCTGAAGGAGATAAGAGCCGGCCAAGAAGCCGCAAAAGCCGATATGGACGCCAACCAGCCCAAGGCGGACTCCAAGTACGAGAAGATGACGACCAATACGAGGGCCATGCCTAGAGGGAATGAGATCCGGCCAAGAACAACTGCTGGCCAACCAGGCAAAGTGATGGCCTGGCTGGAAGACAAAGAGCCGATCTTAGAGGACAGGAAACCTGAGGTGGCCCAAAAAGAAGAGGTCCATAAAGAAGACACCACAGTGATGCCGGTCAGAGGACCGAAGAAGAAACGGCATAAAGGCCGAAACTTAGCTGCAGGGCATCACGTACAGCTGGAAGAAAGGATCCGGGGAAGTTGTGGATCCCAGAGAAAGAAGTTCGCTGTCACCTGCATGGAGGCGACATAGGAAAAGTGTGTGCATGCCAAGAGAAACTGGCTGTCACCTGCAGAAGGACGACCCACCGTGCAAAGGTGGCACGGTTTAAGGAAAACGCCGTCGGGAAAGTTCGTGCCGGCGACAATGTGGTACGAGGAGCCATGAAAGAACGGACTCTCAGGAGGAAACATCAACCGAGACCTGAATGCAAAAGTGGAATTAAGGACCGAGGCGGTAAGCGGCCGCTATATGAGAGAAAGAAGAGGGCAACCAGGATGTTCGGCGGGTTGCGGAGAGACTCGACGCTGTGGGGGTATCGGCGTCCTCCGGAGCGGCAAAACGAGGATTGGACACACAGAAGGGGCCGACTCCCTCCGAAACGAAAAAAAAAATGATAACAGCGCATCGAGGAGGAGCCGGTAACGTAGAAGAACCGGCCTCTGCAGCGAGAGAGAAAGTTAGGGATGAATGTAATACGTCGGGATCAACGAACGCTGGACCATGGAGCTGCTCGGGGCGAACACCCCTGAAGAAGGGGGGCGGAGGTGACGCCTGGAAGATGAACACCAAAGAAAGGGAAGTACCGTTAGCCTGTTCGGGACGAACAACCTTTAGAAGGGAGCAATGTAACGTGGATGGACACAGCGTTGCTAGGTAACTGACCGCGAAACACCTCGCGACCGAATACATGGAAGACAACAATTGGAGTACGGCGTTTTATATGGAGTCCGTGCCTCGACTGTTGCTATGTAATCGGTCGGTAAACACGTTCCGACAGTATAGGCTGTTTTCTTTGTGGTCCGCGGGAGGCCTGTGTAAGGGGGTTCATTGTACTTGGACTTGGACTCGGACAGACTAGTTAGTTAAGTCTAGCAGTCGCCGAGAACACTTGACTGAGAGCAGCGGGAATTCTGATAGTGACGAAGAAGCGTCTAGAGGACGTTATAAGGGACAATAATTGGGACACTGTGAAATGTGTAAGTGTAAAAGCGAGTTCCTAATAAACATTCGCCAAATCCGAGACCTACTTTAAGTTATGTAAAATTTTAGGGTTTCACGGCGGTGACTATGAAGAAACCAGGAGGAACGTATCCTCCGAAACGTCGGTTAACACAATATCTCCACGGCGCCACATCCCAGAAGACTGCTTTCTGCTTGAAGTTATTTGTCACGCCACACAGCCAACATGCGACAATATACTATACGAATTCTGTGAATACACATTTTTCAACAACCCAAAGACATTTGGTTGCCTCCAGAGCTCTCGATCAAAACATTCCTCGTCCTTAAGGTTTCTTGTTTGCATGTTACCCCTAATCTCCTCCCTCCGTGCGTTGAGTAGTCTGTTGTGCTTCCTTTTCCACTGTGGATTCCATTTAGCAACTTATCTAGCAATTCTGCACTCTCCTCCATTTGCATAACATGGCTGTACTATCGTAATTGCTATTCTTCTATTTCCTGTAAAATGGCCTTCTTCATCGAAATGACTGCCGCTGTAATTGTTAAAACATTAGATATTACATCCATTGTATTTTATCAGCATTATATGTATATACAGGTGGGTCAGAAAGAATGGATGGATTTCAAGCGACCGTTACGCCGTGACGGGGTGGCGGAGAGTGGGGCGGGTGACCGTTGGGTCGACGGGAGAATGCAGTTTCAGTTGGTAACATGGAGTGGTAGGGTGCACAGCGTGCGTTCATCGTAGAGACGTTTTTGAAAAATAGTCTGTGATCGCCGCTCAGCGAGCCTTCCACACTCATTTCGAGCTCGGACGTCGTGATAGAATTCCTACTCGGAACACAATTTTTCGATGTGTGGCTTCATTTCGTGCCACAGGTTGAACCTTAAAGAAGAAATCACCTGGACGGCCACAGAGAAGGACCGCCGTGCAGTAACCGTTACAAGTGCTCGTTATGTTGAAACGTTACAAAATTTCCTGCAGCCAAGGCTGAACGAGCTTGCTGTTGATGCTGAGGACATTTGGTTTCAACAAGACGGGGCCACTGCTCACACTGCGCGACTAACAATGGATCTCCTGAGAGGGCTCTTTCCGGAGCACATCACCTCGCATCGCGGTGACATTCCTTGGCCCGCACGACGTTCGCCCGATCTTGCACCCTGCGATTTCTTCCTTTGGAGCCATTTTAAGGCGGAAGTCTATAAACATCGACCACATACACTGGACGAGCGGAAAACAGCGATTCGAGAAGAAATCGCGGCGATTCCACCAGGTATCACCGCGAGAGTGATGAATAACTTCAGAAAACTCCTCGACGTCTGTATCAGAAGCCAAGGACGTCATGTGGATATTATATTCCAAAAATAAACTGAATGTATTTGCGAATCTGATGGTAACAATAAAATTGAGATTTAATGAAGCCTTACCAATTTTATTGCCATGTGAAATCCATTCATTCTTTCTGACTCACTCTGTATTTTAGCATACAAAAACATTCTGTAATAATGGCTTCCGATTGTATTGATGTCCCTCTAAGGATGGTCTGTAAAGACTGAAACAGGTAGGGGATGAAGGAATGAAATAAGAAAAATCTTTACTAGTCCCACTGGACAGAACTGTTTAACCTCATATGTTCTTACTGTTGATTTGTATATTAATAATTTTGTTGAATGTGAAATATTTCTATTCCATAAAACTGAAGTTAGCATGCTAATAACTCTTGTTGTTTCACTAATACTTTTTTTCAATTCCAAGGTCAGATAAGCCATTGACTTGAAGTATTGATCCAAAACTGTTTTGCAGTTGTAATTGTATTCCCAGTGGTTTGCAGTTCCTCTGAATTATCATTACCGAAATATTCTGTTTTCCCATTATATCTAAGGCCCCATTTCTCATATTCTTCCAGTTTTCTCCCTATGTAATTAGCATCGTCTACCACTCTAATAATTACAACTTGTATCGGCAAAGAGTAAGTTGTGCACATAGCTGTTGGCTTCAAGTTTTATTCCTGTTCATTTACATTTCCAAGACCAGTCTTTCAGTATTGTATCTGTGTATATTTTGAACGGGGTTGGTGACATTGGGAACCCTTGTAATAAACCCTTTGTGTTACAGAATTAATTTGACAAATTTGACCTTATTTTTATTCTTCATTTGTTATTGCTATACAGGGTGTTTCACGACTTTAGGGCATAACTGCAGGAGGTGATTTCCTAGGTCTTTGTGATCAAAAAAGTTCATGTAAACATGTGTCCGATTTTGGACAGTTATGGAGTTATGGCCGTTTTAAACTCAGAATAGAAGGTAACGATTGAAGAAAGCAGTCTTCTGGGATTTGGCACCGTGTATATGTGGTGTTAACCGACGTTTCGGAGGAACGTATCGCCTCCATCTTCAGGGTAGAAGAAAAAATATAAGAAATCTGCAAGCGAAGGGACCGTGAGAACCGATAAAAGCAGACTGTTGGAAATATACACAGCTATGTGAGAGAAGAGAAGGAAGGGGGGAAGGGCAAGTATACAAGTGAAAACAGTAGTGTGGGAGGGGGGAAGGGAGCTGGGACAAGCATGGTTTTTGTGTAGGGGAGAGAAAGGCAAGGTTAAAGGCTGGGCACTAACCCGTAAGC